>NC_068981.1:48000985-48007778 GCF_001194135.2 Octopus bimaculoides
AGAGAGAGAGAGAGAGAGAGAGAGAGAGAGAGAGAGAGAAATCTATACACATACACATGGTGCGGTGAATAAATTGCCGCCTAAATTACGCAGAAATGAAAATTACACTGATATCTCATATATTTACCAAATTCACCTAAAACTATGTTGAAACGCTAAAGAGTAAATTTATTCAATAAAACCTGTTTTGGCCTCCAGACGACTTCGTAATCTCCTGAAACTCTTCTGGACGGTCTCCTTGTTCAAGTTGGTGAATACTGAAATAATCCTTGCCTTCAGTTCATGTTTGTTGTTACATGGAGATTTGTTGGTCTCTGGCTCAACTTCGCCCAACACATAATAATGAAGGAGTTTGCCATATGGGGAGGTAGGTGGCCAGATATTAGGGGTGATGTGGTAGCAGAGATTGTCTGACAGCCATGACCGGATTCTCTGCATGTGTACGATGCTGCAGAGTCCTGTTGCCGGACAGGGCTTTCCTGCAGTCACACTCTTGACCCAGGGCAACACTACCTCCTCCAGGAAATTGATGTAGGTCTCCCGTGTGGGAAGAATAATGGCAGCATAACGTCATCATCACTAGTGATCACTCCATATATGTTTTCGGGATACGGCAAGCCAACAGTTGTTACGTGTGTTTACCATCTGATCCTGACAGAAAATTTTCTCTTCAGAGAAAACCCAAAGCATGTTCGGTTGGGAAACATACTTTAGTTTGTTCAAAAGCTTCGTAGCCATCTCCTTCCTTTTCTGCATTTTCGCATGTGATACAAACTGGCCGTTTCTCAGCATGAATGAGGAATATCGAATGGCTACTTCGTACTACCTACCTGTTAAGAAACTCAAACATTCCATGTTCCAAGTGATGGAATTCATTGACTTGCTGGGACTGTTGAAAGTCACAGCCTGCATCTCACAAAAAAAAAAAATCACCAGTTCCTTTCTTATCAAAACAGAGTGGGTGTTTCAAGTAGTACCATCGTAATCAATATTAGGCACATCCAACTCTTTCCAAATGCTCTGCACTGTCGTCAGATTGACACCCGAACACTATGAAATTTAGGTATTGGGGTTTCCGGCATGACTATCAAGAAGTACAGCATGTAGTTTCCAAATTTCTGGTATAGGATATATTAACCTCATAATGGGATGGTTTCATCTAAAAGAAAACCTGTTTTATACCTAGCATTTTGGAAGAATGGTTTTCCTTAAAATAATAGGTATACATAAAATAATTTAGTTTGTATGTATCTAAAAAGAAAGAAAAGAACATGGAGATTAGGATGTTGGTAATTATATATTATTAAAAGCAAATCAGTCACCTTCGCTTCTTGCAGCTGTTTCAGTTACTACTAAATAATTTAATTACAAATGTGTACGTTAAATGAATATTTATGTGACATGAGTATAAATTCAGGAGAGGAAAAATATGTACATTTAGATGTTATATGTGAGCTTTTCAATTTATTTTAGCAGACTCACCTCACATAAATGTAAATTTAACGTACACTTTTGAAACGTATTTAAGAAATGTTGGTAATTTGTTAATAATAAACAATTATTAACTTCATAATGTTCAATTTCTATTCTTCTTTTAATCGACAAAATTATCTTTTATATCTCTCTCTATCTTTCGCTCTCTCTCTCCCTCTCTCTCTCTCTCTCTCTCTCTCTCTCTCTCTCTCTCTCTCTCTCTCTTTCTCATTCTCAGTGTATATATATATATATATATATATATATATATATATATATGTTGGCCCCCAGACGACTTTGTAATCTCCTACTTGTTCGCTTGTGATAAAAACTGGCCGTTTGTCAGCTTGAATGAGAAATATCGAATAGCTTATTCACACTGCCTTCCGGTTAAGAAACTCAAACATTCCCATGACCCCTTCATTGACTTGGAGAGACTGTTGTCAGTCACAGCCTGGATCTCGAAATTTGCAGAAGCACAAAAGACGAAAACAGAGACAGCTGTGTGAACCACAAGCAAGTGTATTAGTTTGACGCTCGTGAAATTGAGAAATTTGTTTGTGTTTCCAGCCTACGCTCTTCATCAGAAAGGAATATGAGGAAATAAACAGAGAGTGCATAACAAAAATTAACTTCTGATTCAGTGATCAATTTTGGTGACGGTTTAGCAAAACAATAGCATGACAGTAGTGTTAGAATGAAGCGCAGATGAAAAAGCAAAGCATTCCTCTTCATTAGATGCACGTATTGTGTTGTGGAATAGTGCATATAGCTTGACGCAGCGCGCAAAGCTATGCATATCAGTACGGGTCGGAAATTCGTTAATAGATGTAATGAGGGGGATGAACAGCAGACATACTGAAAAGAGAGCGCTCCGCCTCTGGGAGAAGAAGATCAGAAGGATAAAAAGAGACAGAAGTGGGGAGGGGTGAATGAGTTAGGTGTGGGATAGTGGAAGACTGGAACGAGAGAGATGAGTGCGTGGGGGACCGGAGTACCGGAAGATTTGGGGTGAGGAGGCAGCGAAGATTATCGGAGAGGAAGGGGTAGAGAAGGGATGGCGGATAGTGAAATCGGATGTGACAGCATGAAGGAGCGTGTGGTGTTTATGTTGCTTAGTGCGAACGAGGACACCGTGGAAAATATGATTTAAATGGTTTATGAAGCGTAGAATGGAATGTGCATAGGAAGATGAAAGTGAGGATGAAAAGATGGAAAAAGCGAGGGAGAGAAGATGGTTGAGGATGTGTATTTTGGAGAAATTGGTACGAATGGTGGCACGCAGGTGGTAGGAAGTAGTACGGAGTATAGGTAAGATGGCCGAAACAGTGTGGAAAGTGGGGTGGAAATGGAGGCGGAGACCTTTGGGGGATGAGGTGGTGGTGGAGGCAGCTACTAAGAAACGAAACGTGGCTAGAAAACCGTGTTTTTTTTTTTTAATAGGTAAGGAAAGATCAATAGAAGATAGGAAGCAGCGGAAAGGATGTGCGGAAAAGTGTTTCTTTAGGCGGTAGTGAAGGTCGAGAAAGAAAGATTTGGAATGCCTGCAAAAGGAGAAAAACGGTAAGAAAAAGGAAAAAGGAGAGCGAAAGGCAAAGTAATGACGTATGGAGTACAAAAGTTCAAAAAATTGAAAAGGGGTTAGAAGAAAAAAGGAGAGAAAAAGAGAAGAAAAGAAGAGTTGACGATAAGGAAAAGAAAAGGAGAGAGACGTAAAGTTACAACGTACGGAGTAACAAAAAACAGAGTAAGAGAAAACAGAAAGTTCAATAAAGTTCAAAACGAGTCATACGTCCTGGTGCTTTGAAGCGATTTTCATCAACAGAAGAGGCCAATAAAACTCATAAATATAACCAGTAGGAATCCGAGTAGAGTGCTGGTGTGTAGATCACGAGAGGTGCAGAAACTTCAGGCAGTAGTAAGTCCAAACTATAGGAGGTTAAAGCAAGGTAGACTGGTATGACTACGTAAGCGTGTAATATATAGCTGAAATAGTCAGAAAAAGAAAGCACGAAGACAGGTGTATGAGCAAGAAGCAGGTATTTTAGTTTGATGCTTGGGAAAGTCTTTTTACATTTCAAGCCTACCCTCTTCAACAGAAGGGAATAAGAAGAAATAAAGAGAGAGAATATAAAAACTAACTTGTGGATTTAGCGATCAATCAGTGCGACTGGTTGGGAAAAATACTTTGACAGGAGAGCTAAGGGGAAGTAATAAAGTATTGGTGATTCCAAATCGAAGGTATATAGATACAAAAAAATACACACAAACTCACGCACGTTTTCTGCATGCTAGGAGCCATAATCATGACTTTCAGTAGGAATTAGAAGAACATTAGTCGGTCCCGTGACCTCGTCCAAATATTTCTCCAGAGTTAAGTCCCGTTTCGCAGTTTATTCGCTTCAACCCAATCCAAGCTGTTCCAGTTTTAGTTTGTTTTAGAGCATTTCTTGTTTCTTCGTTTTCTTCACAGCTGTTAGGTACTATGATTTCTTGTTTGTATTTTGCAGCTACTTTAATGACCGAATTATTGGTATTATTATTATTATTAATATTATTATTATTATTATTATTATTATTATTATTATTATTATTATTATTATTATTATTATTATCATGGTTCAGTAGTTTTATTTTTATAACGTGCTTTCACTTCACTACCGAGCGTAGCTCTGTGCGCCTTGGGTATGTGCTGTGGTTTGCTGTGGTGCTCTTATGGTTACTGTATTGAAAGTGTTTTGCGTTAATATTATTATTATTATTATTATTATTATTATTATTATTATTATTATTATTATTATTATTTTATGTTTGACTTTTGTTTTGCATTTGTACAAGTTGGATCCAAGTCTCACCCAGAGACCTCGAGAGACAACAAGTTAGAAGTTCATGTAGGTGTTATGCATAGGGTACCATATATTTGGATTTGTACAGTTTTGTTCAAGTGAATGTTTAAGAAACCATAAGAAAATTATGTGTTTGCTTTAAAATCTGAGATCACATAGACAGTATTTTACGTAGGATATGGGCAGTTCCCATGAGCACTATCGTTTGAACTTCAGCCATTTTGGGGTTTCCTGGTATCTGAGCTAGGTAGTAATCAACCCGTTTCGCTGTCATTCCCTTTACACAGCTTCTAACGCTGAAGATTTACTGCGGTGTCACTGCCAGTGAACTGAGGTAACACCTCTTATTTTTCGAGCACCTTCCGGAGTATTCCAACGGGTCTATGCAGTGTTGTTTGCTGCGAGTGCTCTACCCTTATTGTAGCTCCTATTTGTTTTATGTGCTTCTCAAGATTTTTACTCACTCTTCCGAGGTACCGACAATTATTGGTAGTATGCTACATTTTTCATCGACCATAACTGCTTAAATTCACAAGCTAACCTATCATATCTCTCGACATTACTTTCTTCCTTATCGCATACCTTGTCAGCTGGGCATGCTATATCAATGATCCAGCATAGTTTCCTTTCTTTCCCAATCAAGACTATGCCGGCTTCCTATTCTCTATCTCATGGTTGCATTGAATCATAAAATCCCACAGGATCTTTGCATTATCAGTTTCGATTATGCCTTCGGGTTTCTGGTTGTATCAATATTGTCACTATCGAGCCCATATCATTATTATTATTATTATTATTATTATTATTATTATTATTATTATTATTATTATTATTGTTATCATTATTATTATTAATGTTGTTGTTGTTATTATTATTATATATTATCATTTTTATTATTACTATTTTCATTAACATCGTCTTAAAACTCTGTTTCCATTTCTTGCCGAGTGTGTTGCTAACACCTATTTCAGAGAAACGTACTGTATACATGCGTATGCCATTAAATAAAGCACACAAAATTGTTCATTTCCAGAGTCATGTGATTGAGATAAAGAAATGAAAAATTAAAAAAATAGAAAGGTAAACATAATAAAATAAATGGGATAAAAGGAAAGAAAATTTATAGCTTACATTGCACTTCTCGATATGTGCGGCGTACCAGTTAAGACAAGCTTTTGCAGTTCCTGCATGAATTGTAAACTAGGGACCATTCCTAAATAATTTTTATTTCCTGTTTTGATCATTCAAGTGCTCCTACAATCATTGGTATTGTAACTGTCTTGAAATGCCACATGATTTCGATTAGAAAATTTTTACTTTTTCTGAGCTCATGAAATTCTTTTGCCGAGATGTTATGGTCAAAGGGTATGCTCATTTCAATCAATAAACAAATTTTATTTGTTATGTCTTTCACAACCATATCTAGTTTATTTGCCTCGATGGTCCGATCTGTACATACTACGAAGTCTCAAACAATAGTTTCGTTTTCTCCTTCAGTTACAGCCTCATGGCGCTTGTACCATTTGTCAGCAGATTTGATTTTATAATGCTGACACATTATACAAAGTAGATATTGGCCAACACTGTCATGTCTTGATTTGTATTCTACAGGTGCTAAAATTTTACCTCCAGAGATTAGGTGGCCGAATGTTTCTATCCCATCGTTACAATATCGGCACTTTGGATCTAAACTATTTTTTTATCACATTGGGTTCAGAGTTCCGTATTAGTGAACACTGATATTGAACAGTCAAAATAAAGCCTTCACTCTCTGCTTTTAGCCTTGAACGCTTCGTAATCACTGATGGATGTGCTTCTCGTTTACATGAGCTTGTTTCCTACGGGCCACATATTTGCCATGCAGAGGTTTTTGTTCCCCCCTATCAGCCAAAGTTTCAAGCGCATTTTCCTTTGCAATTAATTTCACCTTCTTGAAACTATAGCTGCAGCACTTCCTTCATGTTATTCAGCCTGGGTATTATTCGTAGACTTGCTTGAATATGTTTTGCTCACATTCATAACAGAATGGAACTCCTTACGTCTTTCATGATTTTCAACGAGATTTAGCATCCAATCGTTAGATGTTACAAAATACTGTGCCATTTCAACTTTGGAGATTTCAAATTGGACGAAGCCGTGACTTCCTTGATCTCTGGGTAGCTAAAGACAATATGTATATACCTTTAGGTGGTGCATCTTATTGCAAGTCATCATCATCAGCATTATTATTATTATTATTATTATTATTATTATTATTATTATTATTATTATTATTATTATTATTATTATTATTTTATGTTTGACTTTTGTTTTGCATTTGTGCAAGTTGGATCCAAGTCTCACCCAGAGACCTCAAGAGACAACAAGTTAGAAGTTCATGTAGGTGTTATGCCTAGAGTACCATATATTTGGATTTGTACAGTTTTGTTCTAGTGAATGTTTAAGAAACCATAAGAAAATTATGTGTTTGCTTT
>NC_068981.1:48008229-48009470 GCF_001194135.2 Octopus bimaculoides
TGTATTTGTCTGAATATTTTTTTATTATACCTAAGGCACCTACTATGATAGGAATTGTTTCTGTTTTTAGATTCCACATTCGAGTTATCCCTATTTCCAGGTCTTTGTATTTTGAAAGTTTTTTCCATTTCTTTTAGAGAAACGTTGTCATCTGCTGGTATTGATGCATCAATTAGAAAGCATTGTTTTTCTTCATGATCTTTGACAACTGTATCTGGTCTATTTTGCCTTAATTTCTCTATCTGTGTGTATTGGCATATCCCAGAGTATGGTTGCTTTCTCGTTTTCTGTGACCTTTTCTGGTGTGTGTTTATACCATCTTTTTTCTGTTGTTATTCCATAGTGTTGGCATACATTCCAGTGTATATAAGTCCCAGCTCTGTCGTGTCTGTGAATATGTTCCTTCTTAGCCAAGACTTGGCAGCCAGAGATAATATGATTTATTGTTTCTTGTCCATCTCCACATATTCTACAATTACTTGTTATATTTCTTTTCATTATGTGTGTTTGGTAATTTCTGGTGGGGAGGCTCTGGTCCTGTGCAGCAATTAAAAATCCTTCAGTCTCTGCTTTGAGTCCTGAGCTTCTCAGCCTTTGCTGGGATTTTTCTCTGTCTATTTCTTTCGGAGTTAGTTTAGCCCAGTATTTACCATGTAGAGGCTTTTCTTGCCATCGTTTTATCATGGTCCGTTGCTGTTCTAGTTTTAGTTTAGATTTCATTTGTTTTATAGCTTTTCTTCTTCTTCTTCTTCTTCTTCTTCTTCTTCTTCTTCTTCTTCTTCTTCTTCTTCTTCTTCTTCTTCTTCTTCTTCTTCTTCTTCTTCTTCTTCTTCTTCTTCTTCTTCTTCTTCTTCTTCTTCTTCTTCTTCTTCTTCTTCTTCTTCTTCTTCTTTTTATTATTATTATTATTATTATGATTATTATTATTGAGTGAGAGAGCAGTGCATGTCATCAAAGTGACACTGTGGTAAAATATACGAAGGCCATTATACGCATCATGACTACCTGTCTGATAAGGGTACACCAGGCACGTGCATCACAACCATATGTGCGTGACATGGTGATCTCATATCGAGATAAACAACGCATGACCTCGTAGGTGGGGCCCAGTTAGAATTTTTTTCAGGTCGAGTAGCCCATCCCGCTCAAAAGGTCCCTGAATAAGGTTTGTTTAAGGATGTTGAGCAAAACACCCATGTTTCCAAAGGTGAATTATTCAAACCCGAAAGAATTCCTCTCAA
>NC_068981.1:48009480-48011038 GCF_001194135.2 Octopus bimaculoides
CATGTTTCCAAAGGTGAATTATTCAAACCCGAAAGAATTCCTCTCAACACATGGCTATGATGCTCCCCCACTACTTCTGCTCATGATCAGAGATGCACATATCGTCAGCCTCCAAGGGACATGCTCAACTGGTTAAGGTCAAACGGCTGACAAGCAAATCTGTGGTATAAAGCAGAATATTTGCTGTAGCCCATCTTTTTATACCAAGACAAAAGAATGTACATGATAACACTTCCAATCAATTAAGCTCAGAAGCCATGAGAGCCACTGCCTGGTACTGCATCCGGGCATTTTTTATTAGTATTATTATTATTATTATTATTATTATTATTATTATTATTATTATTATCGAATACTTTAGTCTTCAACAAATGCTTTCACTACACTAGAGGCGCAACTGTGTGTGCCTTTGGTATGTACTGTGGATAGTTGCGATTCTCTTATTTTTCCTGTATTGAAACTGTTTTACGTAGGATGTGTGCAGTGCCTAGTAGTGCTATTTTCTGTATGCTATATATACTTGCTAGTCCTGATGCTTTTGTTATGCATCTGTTTGAATAGCTTTATCATACGTAAAACGCCCACTATGATAGGAATTGTTTCTCTTTTTAGCATCCACACTCGCGTTACCTCTCTTTCCAGATGGTTTTATTTTTTCCGTTGCAATTAGAGAAACATTATCATCTGTTGGTTTTGATACGTCTATTGTTGGTGATCTTTCACAAATATATGTAAATTGTTAGTTTTGTTATACTCCCTGTTAATTTTCAGCATCTTAAGAATTCTATCATTTTCTAGAATTTTTTTTCATTATTACTATGATTCTAGATTTGTTAAAACGTACCTTTTTATCCAGCTTCAAATCATGCTTATAATTTTGGCTTTGTTTAAATATATCCTTAATAACGGGAAGCCTCGAAATACAAGTGTGAGCAATTTACAAGTGAACACATCCGTGTGTAACTGTGTAAATAATACTCGATGCCCTTCAGAAAATCAGTGTTGAAAGAAGAATGTAGCCTATCAGTGTGAAGTAGTACATAAATATCATAAGTATTGGAATATTCTTCTGCTACGTGTTGTAAATCTAGATATTATATTCCTTCTAATATAATTCTACTAATCTTAGTGAATTCCTTTGTAAGTTAAATGATTGGGTGTGGAGTTGGGAGCTGATGGGATGTTAAAGGAGTGTTTCGCGAAGCCATTTGAATAGTTCACCTTTTGTGAGAAATCTAATGGCCAGATGTTTTTCCAACTTCTTTCTTGTACTAATTTTCTATGATTTAAATGTGTGTCTGGGGTGGCGGTGTAAATGAGGTGTAATATACATGTCTTTTGATAAGAATGTTTGTTGATGGAAATAATTTCTTATATATGTTTTTGTGGAAGGGAAGGGGTAGGATCATGCTAGCTCACATATTTAATTCCTTACGTATAATTAACAAAATGTATATACACAATCTCTCTCCACACACACGCACACACACACACACACACACACACACAAACACACACACACAAACACACACACACAAACACACACATATATACATAT
>NC_068981.1:48011814-48013435 GCF_001194135.2 Octopus bimaculoides
TATATATATTTGCACATATATATCCAAACACATGTATACATATGTGCACACATGTGCATGTGTAAGTATCACAACTATATATTTACATATACCTCACTGTTGTACAAATCCCAACCCCACCCCGAACATTCCCAAATCTTATATATACAAACACACAGACCTAAATCCTCAGATCTGTTTGACAGTGAGTGTGAGAAAAATGCTCCAGAAAAGTTCACAAGGAACATTTTTTTTAAAATCTCCCCACCCAAGTTAATAAAAAAACGTACTAGATGTACGAACTACTATCTAAAATTCATTTTATAAAAAAATTATTTTTTAATGATAAATTAAACTGATTAGAACTACTAGTGAAGTCATTCTATTTCTTCTATCAATTCTATCTATCTCTTCATATGTATGTATATGTATATATATGTATATGTATATGTATGTATATGTATATGTGCATGTATGTATGGATATATTTCGCTTAAGCAAATCTAAAACCTGGTGTCAGAACACAGTATATAGGTGCTTCAAATTGCAGTGGCAGCCGAGTACAGAATGGTAGTAAGAAATTACAGTGACAAACAAATAACCAATTATATGAGGAATGTCATTAGTATACAGCTGCTGTTCCTGCCTGAACCTCAAGCGAATCTTCAGAGTGATACTCAGACGTTGAAGTAGGACTGCATTGAATTTTAAAGCAGAATGTCGAAGCCTAATGAAGTTTATAACCTAATTCAGTATACATTTCTCCATCTAATTTCTGATAAATATATATAGGTATGACAACTAAAAGTGGTGGTCCTATAGATGACGATGTTACTGTTGTGTTTAGACCCAAGAAGACATCACCAGCTGGTCAATAACACAGTCTGTGTCCGATTAGTATTTGCGAAGGAGGTTATCGCTCACTTCTCTAGACTTCCGTGGTAAACCCAGGCCTGGGTTTCTGATAGTTACCCGTCTTCAGTGTCCGTTAACCACAGGCTAGTGATGAAGAACTCGTTCCACTCGCAAAATACTATATGCTTTTTTCTAGTTTTTTTTTCTATTAACACACTAACGCTGATCTTATAAAGAGAGAGCTAACTTATATTAAATCTCTGAGTGAGAGATAAACAGTAGTAATAAGGAATTATAAAATATATTTGCCAACTAAATCTGGTGATGATCTCCTTCGCAAATACTAATCGGACACAGGCTGGAGGAGATGTCTTCCTGATGCTAAAATCAACAGTAACATCTTCCCTTATAGGTCCACCACAATTATTTATCAAATATATTCTATGATTCTGTACCGTTACTATTTATCTCTCGCGCAGGGATTTAATATAAATAAATTATCTCTCTTATCACGTATATATATATAGATAGATGTAGTGACAAGAAGTGGATACGAGGGCAGCAGAATCAAGCTCCCGTATACACCGAATGGGCTAACAGCTAGGACAAAGGCACATATGGCACTGATCACGTGAGGAAATAAGAAAGACCAAGGTGGTGCTTCAGTATGACCTCTGCCATATAGATGAAATGAATGAATGTCTAAAACACCTATACCTATACCTATACACACACACGCACACACACACACACACACACACACACACACACACACACACACACACAC
>NC_068981.1:48014425-48015623 GCF_001194135.2 Octopus bimaculoides
TGTTAATACTTCATTTAGAGAATTAACATTGCTTGTTTTCACCTTTTCAATATCAGTGAAGAATTTCACTGGAAAAGAAGATATAAGGTTTGCCAGGTTTTTGTCTCTCTCGCCAAGGTCATCAGCTGTCGAACGCCGACGAAGGGAAATAACCCTGAAATCCGGATACGTTCGTGCTGCTGGTCGAGGTGAGAGGGATAACTCCCTTGGCAAACAGGACACAGTCGTGTGTCGATAAGCCAGCTGGAGGAGATGTCCTCCTGGGGCTAAAAGCAACAGTAACATCCACCCCTAGGGGTCAGCCACACTTAAGTGGCAATATACTACACTTTATATATATATATATATATATATATATATATATTAAACGAATGCGTTATAATATTATCTCCACAGCTATACCAACAATACAACATTATTTCATCATCAGCTACACCACGGATATCATTATCGTTTCGACACCTGGGAACTACCATTCAATATATTGGTGTCAACACCACTAAAATAAGTGTTGTTTGTGAGTAAACAAACCAAATTCCAAACACATTTTCCTAACCTACATCCGTATCGATAACTAAATTCCATAACTAATTTAAAACCATTCCTAAATAGTAACTAAACAACAACAATTCTTTTACGCGATACAAAATTATAATCTCTACCGTCTTTCGTAGCGTAATATAAATGTAAATGCTTAATAAACACGTTATTTTCATCAATCAATATATAGGCAGGTTTAAACACTAACTTTAACAAATCTATAAGAGACATACGAAACGATGTACGGTGTAGTGGTATTAATAGTAAACTGCAATAACTAAATTATATACTAACTTGTGATCAATCTTTAGGTCCATATATATAATAATGCCACCGGTCTTCCATAGATACTACTATAAGGAAATTTCAAGCCTACAATTTTTGTTTCCAAAACAAAATACGATTGAAATTAACTAATATTTTATGAGTGTAATATATTTCATCGAAAATTAATAATGAAATACTACATATACATTTAAATTTCATTACATAGGAACTAATAAAAGTACTTCCGATAAACTATTATTATAAACCATCTCTCTTTCCTTTCCCGAGCGTCTAATAAGACTATCCGTATCACGTCGTCACGTTGTTGTCTTTTGTTATTGAATCTTGTCTTTTTTAAACTATATATATATATATATATATATATATATAT
>NC_068981.1:48015792-48030964 GCF_001194135.2 Octopus bimaculoides
ATTTATTTATTATTCTTTTTATTATAATTATATAATAATAATAATAACAATAACGATGATAATAATAATAATAATAATAATAATAATAAGAAGAAGAAGAAGAGGAAGAAGAAGAAGAAGAAGAATTATTATTATTATTATTATTATTATTATTATTATTATTATTAGTTTACTTTAATCATTTCAATATTTTAATTTCGTTTTTCTATATAATCAGAGCCCTAAGAGACTCTATAGATATACGATATTCTATCAGGTATAAGCAGAAATTATCTAATAAAGATTTTGTTTCGGTTTAAGGGCAGAATAACCATGAATCATATGCTTTTTGTGGATTGTTCTGTTTTTGACTCATGTAGCATCTGGATGGTTTTACTTGATGAACTAAAATGGTAATTGAAAACACAGTACATTTTTGTATTAGATAAAGATATCGAGTAGATGTTTTTATTTTTTGGTGCACTATGTGTGAACTTTATTTATTTCTGTATTCAGAAAGCCTTTTTTCCAAAAGTCATAAATTTCTATCCATTCAGAAACGAAATGTGTATATATTTATGTGAATACATATGTGCAGGTAAATAGCAAAAATCAGTAGATTACACAGATTCTATCACCTCATTAAAACACACGAGGATAGCAACGCGATCCAGATTAGACCCATCGTCTCCTGGGTAGAAGGACATCTATATAAAATATCCTAGATACTTTCTCACATTCTGAAACCCATACATTACACCTTTCCTGGACACGTCAAGAACTCCGACGAAGTCATCAAAAGACCGCGCCAACTGCCCACAGATCAACTTACGCAAAACTGATATGCCTTTAGACTTGACGTTGTCTCAATATACACAACGATACCAGCACACTCGGTGGTCAGCCTATTAATTGACTGCATAGTAGCATCCGACATCCACTGATTCGGACTCACCGAAGCTGATATGTATCAACTATAGTCCATCATCAGGGAAACACGTATTCTCTTTCCATGATCACATGTACAAACACACAAAAGGTCACCCATGGGATCGTGTATCTCGGGCCTACTAGCATTCACTTATATGAACAATCTGGAACGTCTAGCAGTCAACATCTGCCGCTTATGTGCTTTCTTCACCATGTACTTAGAGGACATCCTCATACTCACATCCTGCCGTGAAGAAGCAGACAGAATATTCACGGCGTTCAACAGCATGCACGTGAACATACCGTTCACTCTAGAACATCCCAACGACTCTGGGTCCCTATCGTTATTGGACTTCCAACTGAAAATAACGGAAAAAGAGATCCACACCGATTTCTACGGGAAAGCAGCTAGCAGGAATATGTTTGTTCAGTACGGTTCAGCTCTTCCACTCGGTACCAAAATAGGATCCACACCACACGCTTACAAGACATATTGAAAACCAATGGGTACCCTATATCTATCGTAAATCGGTTGAAGTACCCAGGACGACAAGCACACTGAACATACAGAAGGCCCAGCAACATATGCTTCCTTAAAATAGTACATTTTAGCGGGAGGATAACTAGAGCCATTCGAAGAGCCAAAAGAAGAGAAGGATTAGACATACAAGTATCCCAACCGGCTCCTCTCTGAGAAGACACCTAGCAAAGAAACGAGTAAGGGACAGCAATCAATGCACACTAGCTAACTGCACCATCCGTGACACTGATTTATGTCCAACGGGTAAATGATGTGTATAGAATACAATGTAACAAATACAACAAGTTCTATGTGGATAGAAGAACAAGACCGTTACACATTCGCATCAAAGAACATCCGAACACAAGAGCCTCCTCCTTCAAAAAACATCTAGACGGATGCCGGAACACCGACAAAAGCATAACGGTCGCAATTGAAGTCAATAAAAGAAATTTGGGTAATCTAAGTATTAAGGAAGCTACCGTCATATACAATCTAGGGCCCCAAATTAACAATAGGCTGAATGTGACAATTAGTATATTCTTTAGCTACATCTTGATGTATGTAGGTTCATTTTTGATAACATGCCCAGTTATTATATATATGTATAAAATATTACTTCACGTATAATACATAACCTAGAAGCAGGGCTGCATATGTGCCAACACACACGAACTTGAGACATGGCCACCCTCACGTACTTCTCATGCGAAATTCAGGAAGAAACTTTGTGAGACCACCGCAGAGACGCTTCCGGAAAAAAAGCCAGCAACCGTTGGAAAACTGATTATAGTAGTGACTCGATCTATTCCTAGAGTTATCTGCAGAAGGAATTTTTGTGTTCTGAAATATCAGTATATCAGACTATGGATAATTAAATTATAACAGTTTTTGTAATCAACTCTGCACTGTTGTGCCATTAAAGGCACGTTGTATTTTGTTTGAATGTGTTTTGATAGAAGTATATAATCAGAAGGGATATCGTCATAAATCTTCTATTTCTATTTATAATAAATTTGCTGTTAGCTTTACATAATTTCAAAGATATAACCTCAAGAATATTTCCGATATATGAATTTACAGACGACTGCTGTTTGGAAATGCATGATTGCATACATGTCTGCTTCATTCTTGGTATTATATGTTTACACACAGTATATAATAATTTCTTAATACTCGTTTATTAAGAAGTATTAAAACAGTATTTAACATTCTGCTTAAAAATTATTTTGCTCTTAGTTCATCACCTTCGTTGATCATCTACCTGTGATATTTTAAATTTTATTGCTATAAATAGTTGAATATAACATTATTGCGATGCTAAGTATAGCTTCCGATTTTCGAAATATGGTCGTAGTGTTGGTTGAATGACGCTACAACATCATTTAAAATAAGGTATTATTTGTAATGGCACACGTACAAATAAACACAAAGATAAAATACGAATATAAAATCCATATGTCTCACGTTTTACTTCTCTTTCCTCGCAATCCCATTTTTGTTTACTGACATATATACTGGTATTTTTTTTTCACAGGATTGTACGCGTTCATGGTTCCTTTTTCAAATTCTACGAATTTTTGTTCTCCTTCTTCAACTGTACTCTTAATGATATAACGAAAAGTTTCGAAAGATTATGAGTAATCTTTCTAAATATCTGAGAGTTAATCTAATAATTTTGATTGCGAATTCAGAATAAATTGTGAGTGTCTAGTTTTACTTTAGTTATACATATTTAATCTAAATCCCGAAAATATGAGATATAGCAGGAAATACTTTATCAAATAAATTCTAGAGACATCGAGCAAGCATCCCGGATCTCTGAGGGGAAATCAGATTGTAATTAACTTCCAGCATCTGAATGTTTAACGTTTATAGCAGTTTAATCAAAGATATAGGAAACAGAAAGTAAGAATTTCAATCAAAGAAATTGTTTAGCTATTTATGAAATGAAACGTAAATTAGATAAGAATCATATCAAATATTTGGAATCTCCTGGTATTAATAATCTGCATGGGTGAACCTCTATGATGTCAAAACTATGAAACTAATTAACTTTTATGCAATCTTGTAATATAATTGTCATTATTTTCCTTTAAACTATTGTCTTAACATTATTATTTTAACATTATTTTTATTCCAGTTTCATATATTTACTTACATTTTTCATCATAAAGCTTAATGCAGGTACTTCCTGTAACTCGGTATATCCCAGTCATGATTTAGTGGATATTTCTTTCATTTGTTTTATAATACTTGCATTTATTGAGTGATATTGTGTTTGTTTTTATATCTTTGCTAACTGTTAAAGCTCCAAAGAACTGTGAAAACTGTAAACTATGATGGTTTTCAAGAGAACATTCGTTCTCAGCTGCTTAGTCTACTGTGTAAAAGTAACGGTGGAAATCGAAGCAATCCCCTGAAGCAATGCAAAGAATTTCGTCTTAAAGCAACAGGTAAACAGCTTGGACAGGTTCAAGCATTTAAGACTCTTCTCCTCAGAACGACGGCTAGAAATATGTGCAGTGATATATATATATATGAAAAATCAAAATTTTGCCACTAAACGATACACTAATAGTTGCATAGTGATAAAGATATCAACGTCGCCGTGAAGACAGAGCCACAGGTGCTGCAATGCTGCAATTGTAGCAGTACAAGATAATATCATGTTTTTACTTTTGCATTTTAATCCTTGCAAATATAATATAGTGGCAATCTATAGCTTCGTTTCCCTGATATTTTTCCATATTCGTTCCTATTTAATTGTTCCATTAATTTGCTGTGTTCTTTCATGCCCACCCTTTATATATATATAACAACATCTCTTGATAGTTATTCATATATACATATCCATATACAAGGTGTCCGTAAAGTTACTATACTGTTAAGTTGAAAACAACTTTGTGATAGGGTTACTAAGGAATAAGTAAGAAGACGAAAGAAATCAACTCACCGTGGTAGTTCAGAAATTGGCATCAAAAGAACATCACTATATAACATACTTACAAAACTCAAAATGAAACCTTATATTTCGGGCATAACTCACGAATCTCTCGAGAGTGATCCTGATCGCAGATCTCAAATTTGCGAATAGTTTTTAATTCAAGGAAAACAAGATTATTAGTCAGAGGAAGCCAAGAAGTATTGAACATCTTCAACTACTCCTAATTGATGCATTTGCTAATCTTGATCCAGAGTTGCGTACCAAAGTGTGTCACAGTATGTTTTCACGTTGTCGAGAATGCATTGTAGCTAACAGCTTACAATTTGAACATTTATAATAAATATAGTAAACTAAATTGATTGCCTATATTGTTACAATATTTTCTGAAGCAATACACATATGTTCTGAAAAACGTTTCAGTCTAACTATACTTCTTTAAAACAAATAACTATATAGTAATTTTAAGGACATCTTATAAATCCATTAATATATACAATATATAAATATTGATATTGAAATGCTCATGAATATAACTACGTATATATTCATATATGTATACGCATATATCTATGTACACATATATATTTATGTGAGGTGTGTGCGTTTGTATATATATATATATATATAGATATATATATATATATATATGTGTGTGTGTGTGTGTGTGTGTGTGTGTGTGAGTGAGTGTGTGTGTATATGTGTGTACGTATGTGTGCGCGCGTGTGTGTGTGCGAGTGTGAATGCATAACTGTGTGCGTGCGTGCATATGTTTGTATATGTATTAATACTTTTTTACGCAGTACGTTTCTTCTTCGTCACTCATGAGTTTCTGACCATTCTGATGGGAAATTCTATGTATAAATTAAATAGCTTCTCATTAGAGATTGGCCCCTAGCTAAGCCACAGCAATGTCAATTAATTTTCAGCTTAAAGAAATGTCATAACTATTTAGTAATACGAAATATAGCTAGTTGAAACTCAGATCATTGAGAAAATTGAGAAACTTAGAAAAGAAGAAGAAGGAGAAGAAGAAGAAGAAGAAGAAGAAGAAGAAGAAGAAGAAGAAGAAGAAGAAGAAGAAGAAGAAGAAGAAGAAGAAGAAGAAGAAGAAGAAGAAGAAGAAGAAGAAGAAGAAGAAGAAGAAGAGGCAGGAAGTGATTTAGGAAGCGGATAATAATAATAATAATAACAATACCAGCAACTATAGTGATAACTAATAACAGGATAACAAACAACAACAAAATCCGTTCCTACAGCTACAGATAAAACCAAGATAATAGTAAAATGTACATTAATATTCACAAACCCATGTATGAAAATTTACGTTTAGCCTTGCAATGACAGAAAATGTATAGTTGTGTTAATGTTGAACTTCCCCCACCATAACAGTTCTCTTAGTAATAATAAACTTTCTGAAATAAACTGACCACAAGAATGGATACCAAATTTGTATAACTGTTCACATGTATCTTTATATTTTGAAATGTACATAGGTATCACAATATTTCAATTAAAGACAAAAAATACTGGGCACACATGCGTTTCAACGTATGGCGTTTTTTGAGTAAATGCTTTAAATATTTCTCTTTTGTTACAAAGAATAAACATCTGATCTTTCCGATTCAGATTCGTATGAATTTAGAGTGTTGCAATGGGATTTGGGTGGGATAGTATTTTCCTTTCTACCTTCTAAATAATAGTGTGGTCGTGTGTTTGTGTGTATTTATCGCCCACGCTTCCACACTTGCCCCTACCTCACCAACACGACACATCATCGGCCATCTCATATCACTCACCCCTTCACCTGCACTTCTAGCAAAGCCATTTACTGCATCTCCTGCTCTCTCTGTCCTTCTCTGTACATTGGTCAAAGGAGACGCTGCTCGGTTGACCGGTTCGCGGAACACCTCCGAAACATCAGACTTGGCAACGACAACTTGGTCTCACGCCATTACTGCTCTACCGGTCATTTTTTACAACACCTCTCTGTGTTCGGCTTGTCCGTGCACAGGGGCCATCCGGACTCTCCGTCTTCGTCATGTATAGGAATTTATCTTCTCTCTTCGTTCCTTTGGGCTACAAGAGCTAAACTCTCCTCTCCTGTTCATCTAACTACCCCTCTCTCCCTTCCTCTCGCTCCTACTTCCTCTCTTCAGTCCCAGCAACCTTTCCTCTCCTCTTTTGCTCTCACCCCTACTTTCACTCTTCAATCCTAAGGACCTTCTCCCTTCCACCCTCTCCCTTCCCCGTCACCACTCTATGGCTACCCCATACCTCCACACCCCAAACCCACCATCCTTATACACCCTATCCCACCATCCCCACATATTCTGCTCCCAGATACCCAACCCCACCCTAACGCGCCCGTCCATAACACCCCGTCCCTAACACACACACTCACCACACCCATACCCCATTCTCGCACCCCACACCACATCATGCCACCCCACCCCACACACCACAACAATACACAACACACCACCATAATACACACCACCACAAAACACTTCAACACTACATACCGCACATCATCATACCACACCAGCACAACACACCAGACCATCACACCACAACACACAACACACCACCCATCACCACAGCACACCACCACACCACATCCCACCACCCTGCACACACTAGTATTGACGACTTCCCAGCACCCACACCACATCACCCCGCACACACTAGCACTGACCACTTCCTTTAACCCACACCATCATCCACTCACCTATACATGCACGCGCTCACATGTCAAGGTAACCAGCCCCAATCCAAAAGCACACACACGTTATCATATACACACGCTCGCACACCTTCGTTTTGGGATCACCACTACTTTATTATGTCACCTTCTTCCTAGCTCTCTTGTCTGACCATCTCTGTCCGGCCATTTCCATGATTGACAGCTATCCACTAAAGCTTTTTTTTATACTCTCTGTTTATTTTCTCGTGTTCCTTTCTGTTGAAGAGCGAAAACGTCCTCACCTTCCCGAGCGTTATACTAACACACCTGTTTATCGTTTAATCACCTGTCTTCCTCTTTTGTTTTTTTTGTAAATTCCAACAATATTGTCGCGATGGGCATAAAAAACATAAAAAGTCTTTCTCCAAGATTTTACTTGATCATAAGCAAAATTTTAATGGAATAAAAACTGTCATAAACACGCACAAATATCTTTCCATAAAACACCTATAATAAAAATTCTGTAAAAGTCTATGATATTTTCTTGTCGAAAGACACCCTCGAATTGATCTCCGCATTTACGGAAATTATAATTCATTGGGCATGTAGCTGATAATGACATGTGAGTTGTTAATTAATTTCTTAAATAAACCATTCATGAACAAATATTCTCAGTAGAAAGAAGTACGAAGAGCCTTCCAGACGCACAAGCACATTTACATGCTCTAAATGCATGTAAGGCTGTAAATGCACACCCATGGAAATGACCATGTCAGCAAAACGTACCTTCCTCGATTCACTGTCAAATTTAAATGAACTTACACCTGGAATACTATATGAACTACAGACAATACATATTAAAATTCCAATTGATAAACACCAAACACCAACGAACGATCAAACACAAGCACGAAACCATGAGCAATAGTATACTGGATATAAATACATTTTTAATATACGTCAATATTCACATGTAGAAGTTCTTGCCTAGATATCATATTGGCGTGAAACTCGAAAAACTTAGTTTCAGTCTCAATGAAAAGCTATAAACACATACTCACACATGCATATATGTGTGTGTGTGTGAGAGAGTGTGTGTGCTTGTGTGTGTGTGTGTATGTGTGTGTATGTATGTGTGTGTATACACACACACACACACACACACACACACATATATATATATATACATACACGTATATAATATATATAAGCATACATATACAATTACATAGTCATGCACACACTCACATACACATCTTGGAAATAGTATTATATATAGAAATATGCATATATATATATACGTTTGCATGTGTGATTGTGTATTTTTGTCTGTACATTTATATATGAATATACAAACATGCTTTTATTTTATCGATTGTCTATTGAAGACACTTCATTTTGTAGCGTTCTTTTATTAATACTGTCTATAAATATTAAAACATTTTTCTGTACAACTTTATTTTCATTGAAGCATAATATTTAAAAATGGATGCAAAAAGAAAACAAGATTTATTAAGCCACTCCGTTCTCATGAATCGCACATATGTGTAGAACTTATATTATTGTCTGAACATATGACGTATTTCATGTATACAACAATTAATATGCATACCATCTCCCTCCTATATATGTATACGTGGTCTGATCAATAAATATCTGGATAATTGACATAGTAAGCATACTATGAGAGGCCAGTTGGCACAAATTGACCTTCAACTCTCTTTGAGCATGCGCACTGAGTTTAACCGTTCTATCTCACTTTCGTTCTTTACATTAGTGCTTGGAAGGAAGGCGTGCAGTATGTGATCATTGCATTAATCATGACAGAAAAAGTCGAGCAGAGAATCTACATCGAATGTTGCCAAAAGCAATGTTTTCAAAATGTTTTCATCGTTTTTTATATGAAATTACATATCCACATGTTAAGCAATCGAAATGTTTCATTGATTAGTGTTTCTTTTTGGTCAGCTGAAAGCAGTTTTGACACAAACTTGAAAGACTTATCCAAATCTTCGGTGACAATGAATTGAACTACACCGTAACTATTCTGCACATCTTTTGAAACCTTACTCATAGTGATACTATGATTTTCAACGGAATTGAGATAGGACGTTAAAACTTAGTGTACATACACAGCAGTGCTCAATTTCAATCTATGCAAAGCGGCTTATATATATATATATATATATATATATATATATATATATATACCGCATTGGGATTTTCATTACACCAAACACAGGCACTGGTTCAGTTTCACTTATTTGTTATTAATGAATTCTTTAGTTAATCAACTCGATTGTTTCTAAAAGATTCTCCTTCAGTATTCGTAGTTTCGTGAACGGCTTGCCATGTCTTCTCCACGTCATCTTTGAATCTGTTTGCTTCATAGTGATGTACGTGGGAAGTAGAGGGAGAAGACAAATGGAGAATATATGTGCTTGTGATATCCTGTATGGGTGTGAGGTTACATTCTGACGTATGTGATTTCTTGTTTGCGTTTATGTATGTATAAATGCCTAAGTATACTTTAATTTATCCTACAAGTGAGCGTGCATGTGTGTGCGTATATGTGTTTGGGAGTGTGCTACTTTACATATGTGCGTTCTGGCGTAGAAAATCCTTGATATATTTTGACAGGAACGTAGTAATATATTTTTGTCTGCAATAATGTCGCCATAAATGGTGTACGAAAATGTAAATTATGACAAATGATCTAGCATGCATGTTATGATGGGTTCGGAATAAGCAGATTAAAAATATCCGACTAGTGAGAGTATAAAATACAGTACAATCCGTATGGATATGCTGGATAATATACATTTGATAGAATCTAAGCATGGTCAAAAATGAAATGGGGGGAATATGAGGAAGACCAAGAACGTGGAAACTTCGAATAGTAATGTATTTTTGCCTGGAATGACGAGCGATTATACGAAATTTACGCATCATATGACGTAGATTTACTTTCAAACGCGTGCTTGAACTTCTCGCATGATGCTTACATCACAACCTAAATTTTCCTCAAATGGAAATAGCCACTTTTGTTAGTTAATTCCCTTCTTCCATATATGGAATGTCGCTTACATCCAAAATTGAAGCATAATCCAATAATCAAAGGAACAATATCCACGTATATTTTCCAATAATGTCGAGGGCAATTTAAAACTGCTTTGAAAAGTTTTTAGCGCACGTAGCTTTCAGTTCGACATCAATTTTGCATAAATATGAACATCAAATTAACTCACACATACTTAGAAAATTTCTACTCCTATATTCTAAATATCGATACTAACTTTCAAATATCTGTGCTTGTACGTAGAACAATTTATGAATTTAAAACTATAACTGAAACAGATTATTGCGTACAAAGAACAACATTTAATTTTGATAAGGAATATTGAGAATATCCAGAATTAGAGATATATAGATTTGTGTTTAGATTTCTATTCCCATGATTATATTTTGCTCAACGACTTCTTTGTTTCAGGCACATTTTTATCAACCTTCATTACGATGTACTAAAGAAGAATCAACATGTTATCATTTCAATTCATAATAAAATCTACAAGTTTTAATGAAAACTGTAAAGAAAATAATAATTAACTTCAAACTGATAGATTACAATACTCATATGACAATGAGTCCAGCTTATTTCCCAGCATAATAAAATGTCTGAAAATTTCTAGTCTTTAAAATGCAAACATAGTATTTTAAATATTCTCCGTGTTCAATAATTTCTGCCACGTGTATTCGAGTTCATACGCCTTGGATCTTCGGAGAGAATTTATTCAATGCAAAAGGGATAATAGGTGTTTGTAATAAAATATTTTTCCTATACTTACATTTCGGTAAATGCTTTTTCTCCACAAGGGCAAAGAAATGTATCTGAACAAGAATTCAATGCAAAATTTTATTATACTTTTAACTGCCATTGATGCCAATTTTATGTACTTGAGTCTAGTGCAGTTACCTATGAACATGTAAGAATAACATGTATATAAATTTTCATTCTTGCCATTCTATGTATCGAATTAATCTGCAATTAAAAAGAAGTTGGAAAAAATAATTATATTTTAACCAACTACTTATATTGGATATTAATTATCGTAATAAATAACAAAGTAACTTTTCTAATTATCTGTTTTTACACTTTATTTCTACTACCTCATACCATCTGCCATCATCAAGAACGTTTTCAGATTCATTATGGAGAGGAGCGAAAAGGAAAAAAAAATGCTGGCATGAGTGACATAAAAGCAAAAAAAAATAAAACAAATCAATCAAATTATAAAAAGTTGAAAGACATTAGCGCAAGAAAATATTGGAAAAATAGAAACACTGTTAAAAAAAGAAGGAAAATATCAGAAAATCTATTCATCTAAATAATTGCATCATTTAAGTATAATTAATTATATGAAAGTGACGACGACTGGATGTTTTTCACTGTGCTGGTGCAACGAGATAAAGTCCAAAAATAATTTGTTGCGTGAAATCATAGGAATTAGATAAGATGCGTCTCATCAAAATGGCTAACGGTTATCGGTGCTGTTCCATTCTTTTTTTATGTTTTTATGTTGTTATTAGTAATATTTTTACACTTCTTGCGTGTGGCATTAACGTTTGTTTGTTGTTGTTGGTTTTCATTTTGTTTATGAGGATCATGAAGCTGACAAAGAGGTGAATCACTACGATGATCATCATAATTTTCATCATACTAATCGCAAGTATCATCAAAACATTGACGATCATAACAATGAAAATCATAGAATTTACTCTCTGTTTTGCGATCTTCAGTTCTGTTGAGATCTATCGATTTTAGCCTTTGTTTTTTATCCAGAGTTATATTAATTCTGATTAGATTTCTTTTGCCACCAATGCATTTGGTATCATCATATGGTTTGATATTTCTTTCTTATTATTAATGAAATCTTGCTGTTGAATAGTTTTTCAAACTGTTAACGGTAATGCTGGTCGTAAATGTATTGATGGTGGTGCTGATAAGTCTAAATATGATTGTGCTAATGATGATCATTATGATAATGTTGATGCGGGGGGGGGGGAATGGAGAACGGCAGAAAGATGGTGATGATCATGCAGAGGAGAAAGTCAGGGAGATGATGATGAGGCGGAGGAGGAGGAGAAGCAGGAGGAGAAGCAGGAGGAGAAGGAGGAGGAGAAGGAGGAGGAGAAGGAGGAGGAGAATGTTCATGACGATGGAGAAGCGAAGAAGGAGGTGGAGGAAGCTGAGAGGGTGTAAGCTGAGGAGGATGATGACGATGTGGAGGAAGCTGATGAGGGGAAAAATGCTGATTATGAGGAGGGGAGATGTTGATGAGAAAGAAAATGATTATAATGATGATGAGGCTGATAAGGAGGAGGAAGAGGTGGAGGAAGGAGAGGTGTAAGAGGAGGAAGTTGAGGGTGACGATGTTGGTATGAGTAATGGTTGTCTGGTGAAAACGATATGTAATAGCGTAAGCTCGAATATGTGATTCATAAAGTAAAAAAAAACCCACTTTCTAATACATAAATTCAAAGTAAACTTGTGTATAAGCACTTACGGAAATTGTCTGCGAAAAGAAACGAAATAATTCCTTTTTTTCTGATTTACTTGAGAAATATGAAATCTGAGTCTTCAAATCCGACAGGCAGTCGACAAAATTACTTCTCCGCGACATTTTCAATGCAGAACCACAAAGAAGCACATCAACAAATCTCACACACAACGTGGTATACAAACTAAACAACTACAGCTACTAAGCAAGAAAATGTAAAATTCGAGACTATCAGAATACACAATACACACACACACACACACACACACACACACATACAAACACACACACACGCGTGCGTGCACACACATACACACACAAACACGCACGAGCGTGCACACAAACGTTCACATTCACCAAAGTTGTTAAAGATCGTTCTTCCTTGAGTACAATGATTGTAATAAAAAAACAACAAAAAATATGAGATGTTGATAAAGGCGCTTAAGAGTCATTAAGATAATAAGGTCATATAAATTAGTACACGATGAGCAGAATATCTCATTCGATATAAGGGATGGACTCTAATGAAATTATATACATATTTACATACATAGGTACATACACACAAGCAAACACACACACACGCAAACACTCACACACATACACATATACAGTGTGAGTAAGATAGTTGAGGGCAGATTTTTGTTAATACAAATTAAACAGGAATATAACAGATAATAACTTTATTTATCAAAAAATGCTATGAGGATAAAAATAAAACTTCTTTTCTATAATATAATTTAATAAAGCTACCTTCAGCTTTAACAACTGCTTCTATATGAGATCTATATCAGCTAAATGTTTAAATTAAGTGGTCTGATTCATTTTGGCCGTTACTCTGACTATGGCAGCTTTCAAAATATGCTTGGTGTTGTGGGCGTGTTTGTGACCTCTCTCTAAACAACGTTCCAATTGTAATAGCCCAATGGATTGAGATCTGGGGAATTAGGAGGCCAAATGTTATGGGTATGTGATCAGGAAATTCTTCAGCCATCCATACATATGTTACTAGAGCCGTGTATGATAGTGCTGAGTTTTACTGAAACAGATATGGCCTTCCGTTGCATACGATCTCATCTCTAATCAGTGCTTAACAATTATTTCCAGTACATCAGTGTAGGCAGCATAGGTAACTCTAAGGCTTTGTGGAAAGAAGTAAAGAATCATCACATGTCCATCATTGCTGGGAACCCCTGAAACCATAACAGTTGCAGGAAATTTATAACACTAAGAAATGCCTAACACTTGGAACATCAGAATGGTCTGCACATAATCAACTGTCATTTCTTTTGTTAAGGAAATGCCTAACACTTGGAACTTCAGAAGGGTCTGCACATAATCATCTGTCATTTCTGTTGTTAACTTTTTGATCTTAGTCGAAATGTTTCATGTTTGAGATAAAACAATTCAAATTTTCTTCTGCTGGATTATTCCGTTTGTTTCAGAGTCTTTTAGATCTGATGTATTGATGTTCTTTCGCTTTTCCTGATGAATTGACCTTTCCTCATCCTATAAGACATATATCTGATGTCTTCGACAACATCTCTGACTGTTACTTCTGACATATGGAGTCTAGTGCAATAGATCTCATGGATTTTCTGGGTTTGTTATCAACGGTCTGTTGAATTTGTTGGATAAAGTCATGTGTTCTGATGCTTTCAGGGTTTTTTATGCTTTGATACTGGTGATACGATTCCATATTCAACCTCTAGCTCCTTACAAACATTTTAGACGAAAGATCTAGCAAAATTTAAAAATCAAGATATATCTAAATCACAATGCTCAGCCTTTATAACCAGAACACAAACATGGCTCTTCATTTCTTGAGTAAGCTGAGGGTCTGCCATTATTATTTCCCGAAACAAAGATTATAAAGAGTTAGCAAATAATGCATCAACGACTCAAAAATATCATGTCCTCAAATGCCTTACACACCATGGGTGTGCTTGCATGTGTGTGTATTATATCTTTTATATTCGTTTATGCTAACGTGAAGGATATGCAAATAAAGCTCCTATTACATTATAACGGCTACTCTCTAATGATTCTGATAAGTGAATCAGTTTTTCGGGGTTGCATCATAGTTATACCGATATAATGTAGGATACATATAATAATAGAAATAATTTTTGGATGGAATTTATAAATATTTAATACATCGCTTCGAGCGTTTCCACAAACAACATGACTCTAACATCAGAGTCCGTATCCTTGGGGTGAGTAGAGTATAGTCCCGAGTATCCGTGGGTATCCGGTTGATTCATTTTATTAGGCGATGCTGCATTATTGTATGAATCACAGAGGGATATGTATCCCTTCTTGCTAGTATTAAGGTCAATCTAGCTAGATCTGTGTTTCATCCACTCATGCAGTATCTCATGATGAATTGAATCAATGCTGATGATCAATCAGGTTCTCAGGGATACTACGGAGTATTGCAGTCATCCCAAAGATACAAAATATGATGTTAAAGTCATGTGATTTGTGGAAACGCGCCTAGTGATGTATGAAATATGTATATGTTCCATCATAGAATTATATATATATATATATAT
>NC_068981.1:48031879-48035824 GCF_001194135.2 Octopus bimaculoides
ATATATATATATATATATATACATAAAGATCGCAGTAAACTTCCGGTCGAACGGACAGTCATGTTGAAGTTTCTACGAACATTACGTTCGTGGCCATTTCAACATAACTGTCCATTCGAACGGAATTGTAATGCGATCTTTTAACCCAAAGAGGATTAAACATATTACGAGCAGGGGAGCAAACCTCTACCACCTTCTAGCAATGGCACCCGCAGGCCAGTATGGTTTAGGTCTATTTCTGCATTTTTTCTGCAACTGGCACATCATCTGCTAGAGATGAATTTTTTTTTTTTAATGAGGATAATTTATATCCTACATAGAGGGGACAAAACAAGACAAACAATTACTGTTATTATGAGTTCGTATGATACTTATTTCTTTAAAATATTGAATGATATATAATTAAAATTTGATTTTTTGGGGTGGGAATTAAACCTGATGGGCTGAAAAGCCCAGTGACACCTTTTGCTTTTTCCCTGAGGATTAAGCATGGTCACTTACCTACCTTTCTTATCACAGCCTTCCATCGTTTCTCGAACACACCTCGGGGTAGGCATGTCTACTCCAGCCCTATCTTGCTCTTCAGATGACATCTGAAGGATGTCAGCAAACCAGGGCCGGAGATGAAGGATCCTGTCACGAGTCCTTGCAATCTGGTCTTCCACACACACTCTTTCAACACTGCCACTGAACAGAGAAAATATGCCTCACCTTCCTTTGAGAGTCCGGTTGGCAGCACAACCTGTATTACAGACTCAGCTGATAGCTGTACTCTGCCTAGGTGTGACAACACGTGTTGAACATAAATTATCAATCCTATGGATTTATTCTACATGATTTTTTGGTATAATACTCGCTCCTGCAGCCTTCAATTGATTGCATTTTAAAAACGTGCATTTTTCAAAACTTAAAACATTCCATCTTCTAAGGTATCTTCCTTCGTCTCAGTAATATTTGTTTGTCTCTTGTGAGCCATAACTCAGCATAATGTAATTCTACGTCCGTGCATTCCTGTAAGAAAGACGATAGTGCTGCTGCTGCTGCTGATGACGATGATGATGATGATGATGATGAAGATGATAATGATTATGATAGTGATGATGAAGATGATGATGATGAGGATGACGACGACGAAGATGATAGTGATGATGATGATCATGACGATGATGATGAAGCTGTTGTTTTCAATATTCTTTTTTGGTAAACAGCCACAGTTGTTTGAAACAATAAGCATAATAATCCTCAACCCTCTCAATACGCTTATCTTTGTTACTCTCAGTTCATCCCCGCTTTCTTTGTATCACCTACATCCTCTTTTTTCAGAACTATCGATTTGTTCAAAATGATGTCTGGCAATCTCTCTAGATGGTAGAGCATGATTGGTCTACATTTCCTTGCCCTCATAGTTCAAAATCTATGAGTTACTCTCTTGAGTGCTACATTTATTTTTCTTCACAATTTTATTTTTACCAGCCACAAACGCGAAATTTTTATCGTACACAACTGCATTCTTTGTAGAAGGCTATTCATAATTCGCAAAGAACACAACCTTAAAAGTAGTATCAACAAGGTCTGCCAATCTAGAATGGAAGAAGGCAGATGCTTGTTATATTCAGAGGGTAAAATGCGTAGCGTGATATTTGGTTTGTAAAACAAGTTTTGCTTCCAGGAGAAATGTCAAATACTGTTCTTCATGTAAATATCCAAACTGCCGCTGAAAATTTAAGGAAGCTGAAAAAGAATTGACGATAAATAGTAGGAAAGTGAATGATTTACGTTGAAAAAACTGTGAGGATTTGTGAGATAAAGACCACGGGCTATGGTTCACGGACGGAAATAAGGATAGAGAAAATTAATGGGTAATCGTAACCGTTGAAGAAAAGGCTTGATAAAGGAGTGACAATTTATAATAATATCACAAACATTAATTAGAAAAGGAATGCCAAAGGTATAAATCAGTTGTTAAGTGAATGTATTGAAATATATCAAAACGCATATAAGCGTAGGTGTGACTATATCAGGAATAAAAACTATATCGTTAATAAAAACTGAGGCTCCGCTGGTGGATTATAATCAGATGATCTTATGGGCTATCTCACAAAGCAAAAAATGCAATATCAAT
Source organism: Octopus bimaculoides (assembly GCF_001194135.2). Classification (NCBI taxonomy): domain Eukaryota; kingdom Metazoa; phylum Mollusca; class Cephalopoda; order Octopoda; family Octopodidae; genus Octopus; species Octopus bimaculoides. Next base: position 48,034,002 of record NC_068981.1, read on the forward strand.
GGAAGGATAACCAATAGTATCGAAGAAGATTGACTGAAATAGGTCAACAGTATAAAAGAAATAGGCTAATATTGACATAGCAATTCCATTAGATAATGGAGTGGATACCAAAGAAATTGAAGAAAACAGACAACCATCAAGACCTCACATGAGAGATGACGCGATTCAGGAAGATCAAGGTTAATTTTTTTCTGGGGCACGTGGCACAAAACACTAACTGTTAACGACGAGGCTGAAGACTATTGTAATTGAAACATGCACTGTAGATTTGCAGAAAAACGAATGTCCTCAATTCTGGGAGAACCATATGAAAGATTCTTGAGATTTGAGAAGATATAATAAAACCTGAAGATCATATCTATGATATCTAAGCTCGAACGTAGGAATTTTAATATTAATAATCCTATCAAGATGATTATCATTTACACCAATGAGAATGTATAGGAATATTAGTGTGCACCAAATCTGAGTTGTAACTTTCTCTGGAGACGATGGAAAAACATAAATCTTGTGCACAATTCACTCAAAATAATTCAATCTGAGATTGTACAGCGAGATAATATGTAGTGTGCTAATGTCTCATATGTTAGAGACTGTTGAATGTGGTAAATATGGACGACAGAATTCGCTTTCTTACGTAAAGAAATGAATGCAAATGATGTTTCTATAAATATTACGAAAGGTATTTTCGGATGTATTCGAATATACATGCACTTCCTCACTCTCTCTACTCTCTCTCTCCATCTCCCGCTCACTCGCTCTACTCTCTCGCTCTCTGTTTCTCCCTCCTCACTTTCTCTCTCACACGCACCCATAGAAATATTTAAATGATAAGAAGAGGAATGAGTATGTACAGAGTGAAAAAGAGATGCAAACATGAAACAAATAACTTATTATGTTAAGCAGGGTGAATTATTTCAACAATTATGCAGATATCCAAGCAAAAAAATAGTTAGAATATAAATTAGCAATCATTATATTAAAGCCTATTAAAATTGTTGTTAAATTTACTTATTTGTTGCAAGTAATATTATATCATATATTTAAAATTAATAAATATATTTAAAAAATGAAGGGAAAAATATAAATATGCAATAGAAATCTATTTCGGGAAGTTAGAATAATAATAAATTCAAGGAGAGAAAATAGTTAAATAAACCATAAATCTTTAATATACATGAATATATTTAAGACTAATGGAAATAGTTCAGTACGAAATTTAATTCTGGTATAAGATTATCATTGACGTCATAAGAATTTATAATCATCCGAGAGAGCGCTAAATAATTCTTTCTTATGACAGTGGAAATTGAAGAACCCAAACTTATGAATATAAAATCATATAAATAATCGACTGAAACACTCCTCTGGATAGAGGACTCTCCGTGAGACACACATCCATGTGTCTTGTCAACATGTCTATCGATGCAGCAAAGAAATCGATCGAATATTTGTATCAGTTTTAGAAGCGTATACCTACCAGCTTGTAAGTATTTATGGCATCAGCAAAGTCCATGACTAGGTGGATAGAGGCACCATGGCTGTCATACATACAGGAGTTGTCCAACTATAACTTGAATTCTTAGGTTATGACAAGTTTGGAGTCGAACAAAATACATTTAGTCTAACATGGAATAGCTTTACTACCTAGATTTTTTTTAATGTAGATGTAATCCGAGAGTAAAACAAAAGAATACAGTAGTCGAATTGGTGCAAATGATGAGGCATGCATAAAAAGTAACACAGAATCATGAGTTGGACATCATATGTATTTATATATATAATGTATATATATATATATATATATATATATATATGTGTGT
>NC_068981.1:48035834-48037571 GCF_001194135.2 Octopus bimaculoides
ATATATGCATAAACACACATACATACACTTATATGTAGAAGAAGGATTAACAATTTTTTATATTTAACTTTCTACGCGAGTTTCACTATTGTATAGTTTCTTAGAACTTTGTGATAGAAGTTCCAAATGCATGGACATGCTCAAGCACAGCAGACACTCAAAGATATATGCAGGTTTGGCATGCGACAATCTATGCATGTGTTTGTGCGTGTGTATGTGTGTGTGTGCGGCTATGAATGCGCGCGCGCGTGTGTACGTCTATTTATATCTAAAGTCATAAGCCTGCACTTTCGTTTCTTTTAGATATGCTGCACAAAACATCCTTAAATTGCAGATTGTATATTGTAGATTGTATATGGGGCTTTATTTTACTGGAAAGTAATACATTTGTATTGCAATATTTTTTCATTGAAAACCTTTTCATTGTTCTCGTTCTGTTAACGGCTAGACGTTCAGGCGAGTATACTGGCATTGATGAGGCAACATTTGAAATATTGTCTAGGTAAATGCAGCTGATGAAGACTGATCAGATTTACCTTGACAAACGTATTTGAAAAGTCAGAAACTGGTCCTACATTATCCGATTCCATTTATCGAATGTTCTTTCTAGAGGTAAGGCACATTATTAATGTTTGTTGCACTCACACATTTGCCATTATATATGTAGCGAAGGTTTACAATAGCGTCGTATTTGTATCGACTGCTATTTCCAGTAAATATTGGTGACTTGTTGTTCCACTCAGCTGTATTTATATTTATACTTCTACCCTTATGAGTCTTTATTTTACTGGAAAGTAATACATGTGTATTGCAATATTTCTTCTTGAATATAGAACTACATGTTAGAGATGAGGAATTATGTACGTTATTTATAATTGACGGATATTTATCCTTATCTTGTTTGTTGTTAGCACGTTTCGAATGATATACCCTCCAGCCTTGATCAGGTGTCTTGGGCAAATTTCGAACCTGGGTTCTCATGTCTAAGGTATTTTTCGATGTTGTTGTCATCATCATCATCATCATTATTATTATTATTATTATTATTATTATTATTATTATTATTCAGGTCACTTCCTGGAATGGAACTCGGAATGTTGGGGTTAGTAGTTCGCGCTCTTAACCACTTATTATTTTTTTAAACAAAATTTACTAGCCTTATATTCTGATACATGTTATTTATCCACACGCACAGACGAGTATGCACGCATACGGATACGCCTACGCACTCGGGCGCACGCACCTAAAAAAGCACGCACACATATAAACGTATATATTACATATGTAATATGTATCTACGCACTATCATGTAAAGTGTATGCGTGTATAAATACATGTGTGTACATATGTATACATGCTATATATGTATGGGGAGCTGTTTGATTAGCTGTAGATGCCAATGAATTTAACTATGCATATGTTCATATATAATGTATACAAAGCTTTAGAACTGTCTAGAGATATTGTCGCAAAACCTCTTCTACAGACTGCATATGGTGTGATTATTATAACAGTTTTGAACGTTGCATTAAACAATGTTACATATAACGTAATTGTTTCTACATTCATTCTGCTGAAGTGATGACGACAATCTTATAATCATTCGCTTGCTGTGATCATGATATGCACACTATATCGTCTGCGTGCCAATAAATCTTTTTTGAAATAAAGCAGCATATATATACATATATATACATACATATATATACATACACACACACACAAACATATATATAT
>NC_068981.1:48037754-48038817 GCF_001194135.2 Octopus bimaculoides
TATATATATATATATATGTATATATATATATATATATATATATATATATTATATGGTCAAAGATACGCCCACAATATATCTCCATATTATACATTTATGCACAAACACATCTTCACCACTACAATTTTTACATTGTTCTTTCTGGCAATGTGTTTCCGTGTCAGTATACGTTATACTTCCATTTTTCATAAAATGTGCATGGCTATAATTATTCCACATACATCAATTAATTATACATCAGTATTGATATGCCGGGTGGTGGGCATAATGTTAGGCGCATGCTGTAATACAGATGTTAAAAATGATTAAATTCGAGATGATAATGATTTACGTTTTTCTTCGTGTATATGTGTTCTTAAATTTCTAACACGCACGTACATTCACATAGACGCATATAACCACATGCATATAAAAAAATCTCGTAAACATACACATGTGTATATGCAACACATATGTTTTCAACCACATACCATATGTATCACTTACTCGTGATACATATAAAAAATAGAGGCATATTTTTAAAAATAAGAATAATTAAATAAATAGACAGATAAATAAATAAATATATAAATAGATAACTAAATATATTTGTCACATACCTGTTATAAATATAAGAAACAGAGATAGATAAAATATAAATAATAAATAAATAAATCCTTCTAATGTGCATGGATACAAACAACATACGAAGCGAACCCATGCACACACACGAAAAAGTTCACGGACGGCCACAACAATATCAATAACACGAATAAGAACGATACCAGTAGCTGCAGTGAAATTTATTGCAATAATAACAACAACTACCACGATGGGAAAACCGTGGGCAAACACACAAACAGAGAGAGATACAGGAACTGTACCAAACGTTCGTGTCTCAGGACAGCAGTACCACAATGGGGAGAGATGGTGGAGGTGAGGGGAAAACCATACTGTTCGTAAGAACAGTGACATACATGGAAGCACTCACACACACATACACACATGCACACACACACACTCACACACACACACATACACACACACACACACACACACACACACACACACACACACACACACA
>NC_068981.1:48040056-48045215 GCF_001194135.2 Octopus bimaculoides
TATATATATATATATATATGCATATATACATACACACACACATATATACATACATATAAAGTCCTAAATAACAGTTTGATGAAAATTTATTTAGCAATACGAACATTCTAATTCCGCAAGTTGGATCGTAACTTCCAAACACAATCTGTAGTATTCTGTTTAATAATATTACTTATATGCCTTCATTAATGTAAAATGCAAAGAATTCCTAAAAATGATATATACTTTCTGTTCTTTATACCAGTAATATCAACTAGTTACTTCTTAATTATATTACTAAATTTCTCTCCCATTTATTAGAAAATTCACCTAATTCATATCAACTTTATTAACACTGCCTTCCACAAGGTTTAACATTTTGACTTTGCGGTCTTATAAAGTTACGTCGAGAATTGATATATATAGCAGAAAACAAAAACTTTTAGTCATGTATCGAGCATTGAAACACAATTTTTTTAAAAAAGTATCGGAGGTGTGATGAATAACTAACGCGCGCACAACGATAAAGTAAAATTTAATTTAATAAACATACTCTCAGAAAAATTGATATTTCAAGAAAATTACATCAAGAGTTATTTCCCCTCCTTATCGTTTATGCATATTTTGCAAAGGAAAACAAGACATTTTGATTTACTCGGCCGCCAGTTTTAAAGACAATTAAACTAAAATTTTATGAATTCCATCCACTCATCCAGTGGATATTTCAACCAGTTTGGGGATAATTTGTCCAACCATTTGCAAGGAATTTTGCAAACGCACAGACAAACAGACGAAAACGAGAGACTACGATAACCCTGCTTCACTTACGTACGCAGAGTAAATAATGATATCAATCTCGACGATTAGCTATGGCTTATTTACATTTACACAATTCCTCCCATCATTGTTTCCGTACACAACATGTTTGGAGGACTCGATGTCTGCTATTGTGGTTGACATTACTCTACATAATGATTACAGATCATTTTTTCCTTCAATCATAACTTAGTGTGGAAATAGGCGTCATAATATATCAACGCATCAGCTCCTAGACAATAAATTGAAAGTTATATATAATTCATCATATCACATTTTGCAATATTTGAAGTGACAATATACAACGTAATATAGTCAACACCAAGTTTCCAGGTACACCTTAGATTAAAAATATATAAACACGAGGCAATCAATTATATGCCTCCCGTTTATACATCGTAAATTTTTCAAATGTACTGCGCAGGCGCAGCTCCTCACCGGCAATAAAAAAATGCCAACTATAAAATTCGAAAATTATCCAAAATCTTACGATACTTAATCATATCGAAGGGAAATGGAAAATAATAAAAAGTTTCGTTTCCAGTGGTCTAGCGTATAAAGATTTAGTCCAAAGACTAATGAATTACTCGTAAGATACAGTGTATATTTAAACACATACGTGGAATCCACTCATTTGGGTTGCTTACGCTAGAAAGAACAGCTAGGTTCTATAACCACAAAAAATAGGGATGAAATTCCGAAAGGAACAATATGAAAAAATAAAAACTATTAGCATTTATTTTCCTGGACCAATTGGGTCCGGAAAATAGATGCTAGATATATATATATATATGCCGTAGCATGTAAGCAGACCAAACTTTTTTATCATGTACAAAGTTTTAAAAATATATATAACAAAATTCCAACCCGAGTCGTCAGATTTAAATGTTTAAATCATAGTAATCCGAAACCTTGTTCAAGTGAGAAGCCGAGTTATGGACGAATCTGCAGCCGGATTGCTTGTAACAGATCATTTCAGATCCTTCTGGAATGTTCCTGTACGAATTTTATAAATAGAAATTGTGAGCGCCAACTTTGCCGAGTGTCATAGGCGTCCGGGCAGAGTGTCGTTTCCACTCTCGCCACCCAATTTGTGAAAAGACTGAGAGATTCATTTTCACATGTGTGATTTCTTCTTGAGTGTGAGCCAACCCACAGTTCAGTTACTTACACTCTCTTGCCATTTGTAATAATAGCTTTTGCGGCTCCTATGAAACATTGACGTCGTTATAGTTGGTCGTTATCGATCCAATGTGTATATTTTCTCCTATCTTGGCAAGCTTAAATACAGATCTTTTGTAATCAACTATTTGTAAATGGTACAGAATTATTCTTTCCATTTTTCTAACCTGTTTCAATTTTCTAGTTCAGGACCAACCTGAAAAATCTTTTTAATTTTTCAAGAGTTTTGCGCATTCATTATACGCAGCCTGGTTCCAACTCATCTCTTGCTTCACATCTTTTCTCTATCAGCCGCAATAACTGGTAACTCAATAACAACATTTTGTGATAAATATAATCCAAGAATGTAGGATCTCTGTGAATGATTGTGGGGCTGTCATCAGAATAAACTTGAAGACATGCATCACATGTTAATATCTGACTGAGGGGTATCGCCATTGTCAAAGACACCACCACATAACTTCAAATCACTAGTACTACAAAATACTAAAATAAAAGTATATACCCAATGAAATGAGAAAAAATACATAAAAATACAGGTACAGAGAAATAGTTCCTACAATAAATCCCTACTTTCCACAAAACATATACGCGGTATTTTCAGCAAACATAAACTGTAGTAAAATATACGCAAGGGACCACTTATTCAAACATTGCCGCGCACACAGCTGTTTTCTCCAAGAGTACAGAAATCCAGTATGCGATACAGTAACACTTATATTTTAGATTGCACACTACAACCTGTTTCATTTGCTGTATGTCCACTTATGCAGCGTTATGCTCCGGCTACCTGTAAATATATGTAAATGGAATACAAATTTTAATTTGACCAGTTGTCAACTAATCTTGTACCACGGGATCTGGCATCTTAATTTTCATCAAATTCAAGAAGACGTGCATATGTTTTGTATATTTACTGCAGAATAATGGTTTGACATATTTTGCTTGGAGTATTCCTATTTTCTTGGATATTGTGCTGAAACAGGAATCTCTTCATTATTTCTTGTAATAGATTGCTCATTATATTGCAGTAGAAGATGAAAAAAAAAGCATTTTCCCTAAATTGTGTTTTCTGTTATGTGCTCGAAAACTACCTCAGGTCTTATTAATTTAAGCACTGAAGAATTCGAAGATATAATGTCATTTGCAACGAAATCATATGAGAGCAAACAGACCAAAATCATTACCCTACAAATCCATTTAAGAAGAAAATACAGGCAATTAAGATTACATTTGAGTAGCACTCTTAAGGTTGCAATGTCTATGGAGTGGATAAGTTGATTACATTGACTCCAATACTCAATTGGTAGCAATTGTATCCACACCGAGAGGATGAAAAGCAAAGTCAATCTCGGTGACATGAAATCAGAACATAAAAATGGACGAAATGCCGCTAAGCAATTTTCCTGGCGCAGTAACGATTCAGCTTAGTAGTCTTAAGGATATTAAAAAAAAAATTTAAAAAAACTATCAGACAATCTCAGTAACATCAATTTTTCAGGTTCCATATCCGGCATAACACAACAGATTCATTGAAATGAGGATTGGAACGATATTCAGATATACATATTCTGTCAACAGAAGAACGAACAGTATGAAAATGTGTTGGTAATCTTATTTTCTATTGCAGTGAACGAGGTAGATAAGTGCAATATAAATAGACTTAGGTATTCATCAGCATTACATGAATATTTCGGCAAAACTCAGATCGCAATTTCCAAGTGGATACAGAATTTGTTGATAATTTGCCAAACGTAATCATCAGTAAATTAAAGGAACGAGATTGTAATGTCATGTTTTATGTGTACAATTTTCCCTGTGTATTATAGTTAGCAGGTAAAAGCTCTCTGGAAACATCACATAAAACATGTCCAGTATAAATAGTGCAATGCACATCAGTGTGATTACACGTTGACTCTTTCAATTTCTCACACATAATTTCTTAAAATTGGCAGTCATTTGCATAAATAAGAACGCATATGAAATTATTATTATATTATCATCAATATCTGTGCAAAACTACTGGTTCACGCAGAACCGGAAGGAAAATATGGGAATAAATATATTTTTGCTTCTCTCAGTTCCGATCACAAATTATTTTGGAGTCGAATTTCCCTTTTCTTACACCGTTATTGATTATATGATTAGCATTAATGCAATTGTATATTCTCTCAGCTTTCAATAAATTGGCCGTATGCCTAAGGAAGAATTCAATATGTAAATAAGAATCAATATGTATAACTACACCGTTGGAACGATCGCTTCACTACACATACTTGCATACACAATTACATGCTCAAACATCCATATATATACGAAATCATATACATGGTCATAATATACTCCTTCTACAATTTAAAATTTAAATACTTTTAATGTTTATACATAGAATACAGCAGGAAAATCGAAAGGCATCTAATGAGAGCGAGTAAAGTGTTTGGACAACTAAACCGATTTTCGTAGCAGAATATCCGCTAGAGATAAAGAGGACACGATAAAAACTGATACATGCCTGGAGAAACATGTCTGTAGGAGAATAATTCCATTCGCACAGCATCCTACCTATTTCGAACGTGAAGCTTGATCCCCATGCAGATACATACGACCTTATTCTTTGGGGGTACATGTTGAGATGTGTTAATCTTGTATTATCTGTGCATAGATTATCTTAAAAATTTCTCGTCAAAAGCATTAATGACATGAGTTCCATGCGCAGGACTATTTATAACGAGATTGCCCGCGATTAATGGAATTTTCTTTCCATCCACCAACACTATTCTATGCAAAGAGTTTAATCTTTCAGGTGTCCCTTTGTTGGCGTCTCTTTCTCTACTCCACAGCTTACAGGATTTGACCCTTATTGTCAAGAACACTAGGTTACAGATTTGGCCGATTAAACATCGTATTAACTCTACTGCATTAACATGCTGCTGGTTTACCATTAATACTTCAGCATTGCATATGTCAACAGTTATGATATACGGTGGATTACCACAATAGCGTCATGATATTTTCTATACGAAAACAAAAACTATTATACGAAAACTATTATCACTCGACATTACTGAAAGTCAAAGCCTCTCCGCCGTTGATGATCAGTTAACGATGGAATCACATCATAGAGAATACAGTATAAACAGAAGAAATTGTAACATTGCTTGTTCCATTTTTCATAGAATGTT
>NC_068981.1:48045909-48047057 GCF_001194135.2 Octopus bimaculoides
ATATATATATATATATATATATAAGGAATATCAAAACTGGGACAAGGACGCAAAATAAGCAGGCAGTTAGAGGATACAAAAGAGGGACAACAAAATATCCAGACAGACGATAAAAAGACAAGGACGGGTCATTCGGAGTTTTCTTTCTTCAGTCGAGTTCCAGACTATCTTTGCAATTTCCGTTGGTTATACTCGGGGTTGCTCCAATCTGCTCAGCCCCAAAGAAAAAAATAGCTAAGAGCACTAGATTCCTTGGAAGAAAGCAGCAAATGTACACGAAAACAAGGACGGAAAAAAAAGGAGAGATGGTACGCAAATACAAATGGAAATAAAGACATGAACAGCAGGTATCTTTCGACTAAAGTCTAATCAAATTAAGGTGACGTATGTGAAATTGAAGCCTTACGGCAGGGAAATCAGGTATTACACATATAGGGAGGAATATAGATGTTGCACGGATAGTAGTCGAACCAAGGAAGAAAGGTCAGGCTTGGCAGAACACCGGTCACGTGGAGAGAAAGAGAGAATGGTAGATGCAGTAGGATAGAAGAATTAGGGAGAATATGAGAAAAAAGGAAAGGTACAGAGTGAAGTGAAAGAGAATGGAAGCTGAGAATGAAGAGAAAACCAGGAAATGTTAGAGAAGGTGAACATATGTGTGTGTGTGTGTGTGTGATTGTGTGTGTATGAAAGATTATATATATTATGCATACACGCACAGATGCAGATGTATATAGTTTCTACATAAATCTTATTTCCAGTTTGAACATTTCAAAACTAAACCCGGTAAATAAGAACAACTCAGCAGTGTCTACTGGAAAACATAAGCAAACAAATACATTTTTATTAGTAACCTAAGGACGTCATCATGCGCGCCACAATGTTTGCACGTAACCTACTGAGTTATCCTTATCTCTTTCTTTATACCGAATATATAAAATTGAAATTGTATTTTATGGAGATACTCTAGACATACATACATATACAAGCACAAGTATATAGATACATGTATGTATGTTTGCGCGTACGAATATCCATATATACACACATACATATACATGCATATGTATATACACAAAAATATATATATATATATATATATATATATATATATGAATGTGTGTATGTGCATAAAGGTTTGCTTCTGA
>NC_068981.1:48047280-48049343 GCF_001194135.2 Octopus bimaculoides
ATATATATATATATATATATACATATGTGTTTGTGTGTATCTGTGTGTATATGTATGTATGCATACGCGCACATGTATATGTACGTGTTTGTGCGGTTCGTATGTTATTACGCCTTCTTACCTCCTCTCTGATTCCTACCTATCACACTAACTTATTAATCACATACGTCTATCTATAGTTATTTGCCATCCTTGCATTCGTCCGTCCACTTTAAATTTTACTACTAAAACTACTACCCACCTTGGTATCACTCTCAATCTTACATTTTCTCAAACCTTCCATTAATGCAACTGTATCATTTTACCGCAACTAACATATCTCACACTTATTCCCTCCTTACCTTCTCTTCTCTTCATATCCCTCCTCACTCCACTCCCCTACTCCCCTCCTCACTTCTTTCACCATTTCTACACTTTTTCCACTCGTTTCACTTTTTCTGTCTCTCTTTTCTCTCTTTTGGTTCTCTTTCTTCCTGTTTTCATTTTCTCTTCCTGTTTTCATTTTGACCTATCTCCTCATTCTAATCAAACACATCCCCCTCACATCTATCCGCAAATACTACCAATGCATACTCCATTTTTCATTTACATTGCAAGACACATTGGGATGAGCAACAAAGAATCCACTGCTCCATACTTTGAAATGACTACACATGAACTACTACTGGAGCTTGCATGCCACATACAGGAAACAATTTTACCACTTCTGTACATACACCACTTTCATCGAACAATGGAACTGCAACTACAATATATTTACATACATTATATTTTATTTCTACTTTCATTCTCATATTTTCCTCTCTTTTCCTATCTCCTCCTTTTCCATATGAATTCTTTATTTAGAAATCTAATATTTAGCTCTCTTTAACTATCTCACATCGTCTCTGATGAAGGAATATCCATAATATCCCAGAAACAGCTGTAAGACTATACCTGTATTATTTTCCCTATAAATGACCTGAAAACTCATCACAGCATTGGATGCATTATTTCATTTTGTCTAATATATATATATATATATATATATATATGCATGCTAATGCAAGACTCACATTACACTCCTCATATCACTGTCGGGCCAAGAGTTTAACTACGGTCCGTCCATAGCACTTATTAGTGTTACCTGCGTCACTTGGGTCTTCTAGGTACCGGCTCTTCTCATATATGTGTGTATGTGTGTATGTGTGTGTGTGCGACGCTCTTGTTTGAGTTTCTGTCTACCATATCCATTCACAAGACTTTGGTCGGCGGGAGGCTAGAGTACAAAACACTTGCCCAAGGCGCCACACAGTGGGACTGAACCCGGATGCATGTAGTTGGGAAGTAAGCTTCTTACAACACAGCTACTCCTTCGCCTATCTATATATATTATTGTGTCTGGTGAGAGTTGTTATGTATCTGTGACTTATCAATTTCGATAATTGACAGAGTCAAGGACTATTAAAAAGGTAGCAAAATGCAAGGAGAATTTTAGTAAAAAAGAAATAAGTAAATGCGTAGAAATAAGATCAGTGAGTACGTTAAATTAATAAGACCCTAAAAAAGAATGGTTTTCCCCAGACACAAAAAATATGCTGCTCCACACGAATTCACATAAAGAATCATGCGAGAGAAATGCAGTAATAGTACCGAATAGCTATGTTTGCATACCAACAAAATGTTGTTTTAGCCCCAGGAAAACATGTTTTGCAGCTGGCTATCCACACACAGTTTGTGTCTTTACAGCATGTGCAAGGGAGGTCATCGCTCCCATCTGTAGCGTTACGTGATACATACATTCCTAAGTTTCAGGATGGTATCCGTCCTCGGTGTGAGACAACCAGAAGCTAGTGTTGAATGTTCTATCCATTGATTAATTATTTGATTAATGTAGACAGAGTTAAGGAATGCATACAAGAAACGAAAATTATAACTGTTATTAAATGTCTAAGCCTAGACTTCGAATACCACCGGTCATTTGGCAATTCTAAGGATGAACGAGCTGTATTTTGTACTGTAATACATTCCCAACGGTATTCACTTTAATTATACCCACAACACATATGTATATATATATATAT
>NC_068981.1:48050111-48053693 GCF_001194135.2 Octopus bimaculoides
ATGTATAAAGAAAATAATTAATATATAAGAAAATAGTTGAATTAGGTACTCAATTTGAAGCACCAAAACTAGTGCGGTATTATCCGTACAACTCAAGATAATGTGAATAAAATCAAAATAAGCAGCACAGGATATCCAGAGTTGATGCATTACGTCGGTTTCAAGCGATTCCATTTAATTAAACGATGCAATCGTTACACCAATTTAAATGCAGGGCTATCCTTAGTTGCCTAAATAAATAAATCGTATTTTTTAATCAGTCGGACACATCAATATAATTTTACTTAAATATTATGATAGAGCAAGAAGATAAACAAAGTACAGGTTGCCACTATTGTAGCTTAGAATATACTAGACTTCAGGAGAAGTATGAAAGTTTGTTGTGGTCATAGTTTGTAAAAGATTTTGGTTTAGTTTTAATTTATTAGTCTTGTTTATCAATTACCAAATCTAAGACTAGAGGACTGTGTTTTGAAGTCCTTTATATTCTAAGCTATTGTAGAGGCAGCATGGAATTCGTCTATCTTCTTGCTCTATGAGAGTATTTCAGGAAAATTTTTATCAATGTCTCCAACTGATTAAAAAATTCCATTTATTTATTAATGCAGCTGAGGATAAACCTGCATTTAAATTGATGTAATGGTTGCATTTTTTAATTCAATGGAGTCGCTTGAAACGGTCGGACGGCATCGTCACTTGATATCCTGTTGCTTATTTTCATGTTGATGATAATGATGATGATGATGATGATGATATATATATATATATATACATATATATATATATTCTCATGATGTGGTGTTTGATTGTTAATGTGTGGTGAATTGTGGAATCGGTAATGTTTTTTTTTGTAGGATCGCTTTCGATGATTCATTTCAATTTTATTAGTTTCTTATTGTAACTAATAACGGTTTGATAAGCTATCAAAATAATGTCTACGTCTGTCCAAATAAACTAGAGTTTTTCATTACTGAAAAATGAAATGCGCAGTAAATACAAGCATGCACACAACAAAACCTTCGTGTATATATGTAAAGAAGGAATAGAAATACGAAACAATCTAGGGAGAGATGATAGGACTGAAACATATACCCCCCCTCAAAAAAAAATATCATAGAGAGCGTAATGCCGAAACTAAAAAAAAAAACTAAGGTTGGACTGTCACTGTCGTCCTGCACAAGATGGTTTATGAGAGCAGAGAAAACTAAAATAATCAGAATTTATACAAGTAGATATAGATAGCTACTATTCCAATATTAATTATATAATACTAAATAAAGTTCTTATTTTTCCAATGAAAAACGCTAGTTTATCTAGGACAGACGTGGACATAATTTTAGCAGATCGTCAAACTGTTATTAGTTGAGATAACGAAAAATGGACAAGATCAGGTAGGCCTAATTCCTTTGATAAATAAATTGGATTGAGTATCTCGTCTCACGTTATGGATATTGTTTGAATCTACTTTTATTTGAGGTCAAATCAGAATTCCCCACAGATAACCTGAGGTCTGTACAGAGGTGATGTTCTTTTCCTATTAAAAAAAGCTCTACAAACATTGAGATAGAAAGATATTGAAAAGATCTCCATAAATGTTATAGACGTTTCGGCCTTTATATTACCATACATTGTAATTACCGTAAGGTAAATCTTCTGCATGCGATTTTAATTTCGAAAGCATCATGTATGAACCATAGCACAAACCTAATGAGTGCTTAAGATATGTAAATGTCAATTCCAGTCACCCCCCTCCGTAACCAAGGGAATCATTAAGAACATAGCCACTAGAACATCAAGATAATGAGACAAAGGTGAAATATTCAACCGACATGCACCACACTACAATGGAGCGCTAGCTGGGTCCCGAAAAATAAAGTTTGACATTAACGAAACCACAAAAAACAAGCGCAAATAAGGTAGAATACACGCATAACCCAAATGACACCAAGAATCGAATAACAATGAAAAAGGTAAAACCTAGAAACAAAGAAAAGACAGGCACAACACCAACGTAGTAATAATTAGAATACAGACGCACATAATCGCAACAACATTCAAAATACATTAAAGGAGTCAAACAAAAGGTACAAATGGTCGGAGGTCCTAAAGCATAATTCCATTTTTGGACTCCAAATATCGTCAGAGATAGTTAAGCAATTCATTGCAGTATTAAATATATCCTTACCTAAAACACATAAATAGTACCGTTTATTTAATAAGCCCACAGTAAAATTATTGTACGCAGCATTTTACAACATTGAGTATTACATACCTAAATACAACAACAAGAAATTAAAAAATGCAGAGAACAAACAAATGACAACATCACACGATTTAATGCCAATAAACAAATAAACAACAGATAGACTGCAAAATCTCTGATAACGTATAAATGGTAGTAATAAGACGTGGATGAATCATCAAAAAAATCCAACAAGTCAGACTGCTAATTCCACGATGATCCAGACACTAATAATCAAACAGAAAATTATGAAAACAGAATAAAAATGTCACCAGATAAACATATAAGTAATACTAGTACAAATAACTGCACATACCGTTGAGAATATGCTTGTCCGCTCATGAACCTATGTGTCCCAAGCAACATATCATAAAAATGCACTATCTCCATATCCCAACATAAATACGTGTAAATAAGTGCCACAGAAAACAAATTCAAATCCAATTATCGCAACTGCATCTCGTTATTTCCAAAAATAAACAGACGACACGCAACTTAACTGCCAGACCTCGTATTGTGACTGAAATAATCAGAAATTAAATACGAAATAGAATGGCCAATAAAAAAGAAGAAATGCACACACATGTAATTCACTATCCGACAAATGTGACCTTTGTCATGATGAAGCATTGAGGATACTGGTGTGTAATGAGAACCTGGACAAACAAGCATGATGAGAAAATTCCAAGGAGCAACCACCGCGCCCAATATGCATTTTCAAGATGGAACATTGAACATTGTATTAAAATAATAATTATTATTATTCTTTTTCACCACACCCATTCAAGAATTTTAGACCCCCACTTCTCTGATTTCTCTGTTGATGTTCTCCTTCGGTTGCACCAGCGTCTCTTTCAGGTATCCCCACAAGAAAAAATCCAAGTTTGTCAAATTTGGAGACCGTGAAGACCATTTAAATTAGACCTCACACATGGTCCCAGCAAGATGGGAGAACTGTTCATACTGCAAGAGAAACAATGCAGTTGCTACAGCAATGCTTTGGAGAGAGAATTATCTCCCTCTACGGCCTTCATATTCCTCACACTTGAGTAGCCCAGATTTTTCTTGTGTGGATATCATAAAGAGAGGGTTTACGTCAACAAACCTAAAACGCTGGTGCAACAGAGAAATCAGAAAAGTGGTGTCTGAAACTATTTAGTGTATTATGGTGCAAGTTTTGGAAAGAGCACAGGCGTGGGAAGCCGAAAATGGCTGCCATTTCGGCGATGTCATTGTTTATATGTGATGTAGAAGTGTTTCAAAATTTGACATGTGCATATTAATTCCAACTATGTCCTTCATATTGTATGTATGTATATATATATATATTTATATATATA
>NC_068981.1:48053996-48055638 GCF_001194135.2 Octopus bimaculoides
TATATATATATATATATATATATATCAACCGAGATAATACACACAGACAGACCAATTACATTAAAAGTATTTGGTTAAAATCACAAAAACAGCTTGTTACACTGAAGTTTTATATTTTTAATGCGAAAAGTATCAATGAATTGAAACCTTGTGGATTTGAGTTATACACCTTCTACATAACACGTAATTATGTAAGTGACACGTAGCATCAGACATTGCTTTATTTATTATCGACCTGATCACTTTCATGGAGAATGATGAAGGAAAGTGGCGTCCCTATTGCTGCTTAAGAACCATCCATAAGCGTTCAACTATATTGAGATTCGATGATTTCGGAATGGCAAAGCAAATGGCTTACATCTTTCCATAGAATGTTGAATGACATTATCCGTGTGAATTGTAGCATTTATCACGTGAATGATTGCGCTTACGATTAGGGTCCAAATATTTGTGAAAGTGGAAGAATATGCCATTCAAAGATTATATGGCCTAAAATAAGAATCTTGGTACATTTCGGTGGGATAGGAACTTATAAACATACAGATGTGAATTGAGTTTTAAAACCTATTTTAGAAAAACTCCATAATATTTAATTGTTTTCAAAATTACACTGCTGCAAAGTCTTCAATCATAATATCTAAATTATTTGTTGAGTGTTGTTTCATACGATGTCAAACATAATTTATTTGTTTACACATATTAACAGTACTGGTGTTACAAATTACATAACTTTTTTCAATATTTATAAACTATTTTCTTTTATTCAGTTGAAACAATTACTACACACACACACGTACACACACACATGCTCACACATATTTGTGTGTGTGTATATATATATATATATAGATATATATACGCGTGTGCATGTGGGCGTGAGGGAGAGAGATAGAAAGAGGGAGAGAGAGGGAGAGAGAGAGAGAGAGAGAGGGTATGTGCTTATATATGTCTACTCTGTTCGCGCGTTTCAAAGTGTATACATTCGAGTTATTTTGTGTCTCAGGTCTCTTTGTGTATTTCTCTATACGTGGAATAAATTTCTCCATCAATTATAAGTTTGAGCAGTTCACGTTGCAGAAACCATGCCTCACTTCTGATCTGCAGTGTTATATTTCGGGAAGTCTTTTGTTATTATCTCATTCGTAATTTGTGTGTGCTGTTTAAAAGATAGGAAACTGAACACCACATATAAATGATTTTCATTTTGTACTGGCGTAACAATTGTTGCTGATTTGGTGTAGATGTGACGCATGCTCCTGCAGAATATCCACCAACATATACCAAGGTCTAATGAGTAGAAACAATTTAATTGACTGAATCATAGATTTTTTTTATCCTTGTTGCGAAAAGCCTTATATCTGCGCACCGATTTATGTGTGTCACTGTCTGTTTATATATATTCATGTATATATAGATGTCATGTCATCAAAGTCAAAGATTTACTCACGGGGACAACGATTATATATCACCCGAAGAGAATAAATGGGTCCCATTATACAGGTTAAAATGTGCTTAATGTAAATCAAAATCCTGCATATACGTGAATTTATGTTGTATCGAAATGTGTAGTGTTTATTAAATAACTATCTAAACGTACACTTTCTTCTAGACTCTCCTCTCTCTCCATATATATATATATATA
>NC_068981.1:48058602-48066193 GCF_001194135.2 Octopus bimaculoides
AGAGAGAGAGAGAGAGAGAGAGAGAGAGAGAGAGTCAGAGAGAGAAATATGAGAGTGAAAGGCTAGGGTCGAAAAAGTAGAGCAACGTACGAAAATTTAATACGACTATACACACTTCGCTTTCAGTGAATATTCAGTCTTGTTTCATACGAAGTGCAGCTATTTTCAATTTTGACAACTTTTGTGTAAGCCGTTGATAATCTCGTGACCTATAGAGTCATTTGTATCCATTCTACTAACTAATTAAGGGAATGAGCTTAGTTTATTTTTTGTTTTGGATATCATGTTGTGCCATCCCAGAAAAGCAAGAGGGTATTGGGGTGAGTTTTGCTCTCTTCTTTCTCCTAGATGTTACCGTGTGTTGGTAGATAATCCTTTGTCTCAAAGCATATCTCAAGATCAAAGGGTTTAATAGCATGTGCTAAAGATTTCAATAATAGATGGGCATCGTCAAGGAAATTCGCCCTCGATTATTTTCACAAATGCTCTTCATTCGAAAACATCCAGAACTGAAGTTGTACAATACTCCATGTATAAGTTTTGGGCTTACTAAGCAATATTTTGCTAAAACGAAAATCATATTTGCCTACCGTGTTCAATAACTTGAAGGCGGAGATTACTATAATCTCCGAATAATATACAGACTGTACTGGTGCCAACATACAACTTTCCCTTGTGACCTGAACCCCTTGGGTGTAAATAATGCACAGTTTACTTGTTATTAAAATCACTAATTTTGTGTTGATGTTTCCAGATAGGCACACAGTTTGCTTTATTGTACGCCTTAATGAGATCCACAAAGCCATTACACTGTTTTGCACTAGGGTTGGTTGAGTGTTTCGTGTTGACTGTCAGAGATAATTTATTCTCCATGATGATTAATGACCCATAGTACGCGTTTGATGTAGAGAAAATACATGATTTTACAGGCAGTAGAATAATGGAAAATAGCGAGACGTTTCCTATGCGATATTTGCTGTTATTCACAAGTTTAATGGAAGTATACTCAATGTACATGGATTACTCTTGCTCTGTATTAACGATAAGAATTCCAAGATTTTACCATACAATTTCTGCCCGAAATATGACATTATAGTATACATGCTCTCATAAATCTGGCATTTCTAAATCTAGATTTGCTTGATTGCAGTATGTACTTCATGCAATTGAACTTAATTGACACGTTGTTAGTTAGTTTATCTCTTAAAACTCATAAATATTTTAAAGTCGTGTTCCCTTCTTTAAAATATCTCATTTACTTTTCTGTCGGAAATATCGAGGCAACACATATCATGACATATTAAGATCTATACGTCTTTGATCTATGTTAAATTTTGAAGTGCATCAAAAAAATGATGCACCAAAATCTCTCAATATCGAAGACCTTAACTCAGCGGATGACAATGCAAATCCTGCTTCTGTCAGATAATTCAAGATCTCTAGTTGTACTGGTTCTATCTTAAGTAAATATCTAGTGTTTTTTCATGGATTAATTGACAGATAACCGCCATATTTCTGCTGTGTGTACTATAAGTGTTACTTCAAAATAGTTCACGTGAAACCAATTTCAGTAGCTAAAAAGCGAGAATTTCGTTCCTGAGGCACCTACAACAAGCTTGAATATAATGTTTAATACGTTTTTTCCGACAAAATTGTGCTTAATTTATACTACATCATCCCTCCCATAACTTCAACATCGATTGTTTGACATTTTTAGGCTTTAATAATATTTCTTGTTTCCTTGAAAGTCTACGATAAAACGCAGCTCATCATAAAATTTGTCTAGCTGCTAACGCATGTTATGGCTTGAAATAATGAGAGGAATAACCATTTGTGTTTATTATAGACTCACTTAAAAGGGAGATATTAATATCGAAAACACAGCGATTTATGGTTGTGCGATTGTTGGTTAAATTTGTCCGTTACACATTTGCAAAGTTCTCCTAAGATCCCATTGAATATAGTTTATACTAAATGTTATGACAATGTTGGACTTAATAATCACATTAAGCAGAGAAGTATCATCCTATCTCACACTGGAAATAAAATCCCATATGTTGGGATTGCATTACGAGAACATGATATAAAAGATTATAAGCTATCATATAACCTATCGCTCCGTGTTAGTTGGATGATCTAGTAAAAGAAGAGGAGTTTATTAATAAACGAATTATTAGAAAGTGGGACGTGGTTAAATATTGCTAGATTTTGTCATAAATCTAACATGAAATGATGCATTCGGAATTACCTTTTTGACTAGCCAGTAAGCTAGTGTTAATTCTCAATGACATTCTCAAAGTAAACGAATTAGAGCGTTTCATTAAGAGCAACCACGTCAAAGTTATATTTGCTTAAGACATCTAAAAGAGGAACTGTCATCTACTCAAATTATTACACCAACTTGATGAGGTAGCATATATATATATATATATATATATATATATAAATGTATGTATAAAAGTATGTAAAGACATGTCTACTTGCTTATGTCTGTACACATATATAAATTTGTAAGAATATGCCCATATGTGCATAAAGTTATATACACACATCTTCATGCAGAAATATATATCTGTATGTATGCATATGTGTGTATTTGTGCGAACAGGAGAGAGAGAAAGAGAGAGAGAGAGAGAGAGAGAGAGAGATTATTGCCAGTAAAATTAATTTCGTATTTGATTAATATTGCTTTGTAATAATTCGTTTTCTCTATTCAAATAGAAAATTCATGCAAGTTTATTCAATTTTCTCAAATGACTATCTATTAAATTTGTAATATTATTCATGAGCTACCACTAAGAAAATTCAAAATGAATTTAACGTTAATCAAATAGAAATATAATTTATTTTGACTACCGTTAGATATCAGCATATATGTACCTATACTTGATTAAACAGGATGTACATATATGCACTAAATCAAATTCGATTTGCACTCGATGATTTCTAGTGATATTCAGTGGTGAAAGAATGAAGTTTACAAGCTTAGTATATTCCGGGGTGCATATGGTAAACTGATTAATTTAAGCGTTGGTATAAATACAACTGTCATCTGGAATTCACACGATTGATTTCAGGATAACTTTAGAGTTCTAAAATCATTGGTATTTCTTAAAATATTATTTTGAAATTTCATCAAATCCAAACGAAATAATAATGATATTCTTATTAATAATACTAATCATAATAATAATCCTTCTACTTTATAATGATACTTTCTATTTAATATCATTTCTGAAAACCTGTGTAGGTGGCTAGTCAATGGGATCAAAACCGGTGCTTAAAGGGTACTTATTTTATCGAACACCGATTGGCGAAAAGCAAAGTTGATGACTGGGAAATTTGAACTGTGAATTTAAAAACGGACGAAATGTGGTTAAGTATTTTGTTCGGCGAAGGAAAGATTCTGCCACCTCGTGTACGGAATAATAATAATAATAACAGCAATAACACTATCAATAATAATAATAATAATAATAATAATAATAATAATAATAACGATGATGATGATGATGATGATGATGATGATGATGATGATGACGATGACGATGATGATAATAATAACAAAAATAAAAATAAAAATAATAATAATATTAATAATAATAATAATAATAATAATAATAATAATAATAATAATAATAATAATAATAATAATAATAATAATAATAAGTGACTTGATGCCATATCAGACACTGGCTCTTACGGCTTCTGATCTTAACTGATTGTGCAATAATGTATGTTTTGTTTTGTTATAAAAGATGAGATATAGCAAATATTCTGCTCAGTACCACAGATTTGCTTGTTCTTAACAAATTAAACATCTCTCTTAGTGGCTAAATATATGTGCATCTCTGATCACGGGCAGAAGTAGTGCGGGAGCATGATATGTTGACAGGAGTACTTTTAGGTTTGAATAACTCACCTCTGGAAACATGCACGTTTCGTTCAACATCATTAAACGATCATTGTTCAGGGACCTTTTGAACAGGATGAAATACTTAACCTGAAGAAAATTCTAACTGGCACCCAAGGCCATGGGCTGTCTATCTTGATATGAGATCACCATGTCAGGCACATATGGTTGTGATGAATGTGCCAGGTGTACCGTTATCAGACGGATAGTGATGATGGATATTTTGGCCTTCGTATAATTTATCTCAGCGTCACTTTGATGGCATTCACTGCTCTCTCACTCAAACATAACGATAATAATAATGGTTTTCTTCTTTACCACAAGGGTTTACCTTAATAAAAACATTATGGACTGCACAGGAAAAAAAAATCAAAGAATATGTGTGTCTATATGAATGAGTGTGGGTTGTGGGATTTTTGCGTGTGAATGTGATTAACAATATTTTTTTTTTTTTTAAGAGAAATCAAGAACGTATAATCCTCAATAGGGAGGACACGCTCGAGGACTGTTTATAGAAAAAAAAACCCATACAACCATGGATACTCTGACTTCTGGGGCCGATGCCGTTTATTCCTTTCCTCTTTTCCAAATACAGGCGTACTCTCAGGACATTACTCGCACCATTCACGACACTTTCATCCAACTGTCAACAAACTGGCAAGAAGACAACACGTCTCTACCGTTATCTTCCTTTTCAAGTGAAACTGGAAGAAGATTAGGGATTGGGCAAAGAGAAAAGTGTTTGTATTCAACCCCTTTAATCTCGCCCATCATACAATCTCTTTCACCATGGCTACCAGGTGTATAAGAATAGGCTTTCCTTCCCGGATAAAGGAAAACAGTGGTGCTATCTTCAAGATAGATTCAGTTGACAGCCGGCTCCGTCCCACACGCAACAGCAGGTGTTCAACATGAACCCACAGGTGAGCAATTCTCAGGTACTAGGCGAGAGCTTGTAGGACCGTTTCGTCCTACATGCATCTCGGACATGCTCAGCTGACGTAATTTCTGTGCCTGTAAAGTTTATCTCGAACAGGAAAAGCTCCCCGGTTACACTGACCGTCCAGAGATTTTAGAATTTATCCATCTTTCCCGGCCAGAAAGTTCTCCGAAAAAGAGCTCATCATCTACGCCCACGGTCTCTCCAAAAACGATGCCGCATTTTCCTTCCACTAATCCTCTATAAAATGCTAAATCTAACATTCAAATAATCGCACTGTCCGCTTGGCTGAGGGCTGTGAGCTATTGAAGGCATTTCACATTCCAAATGCTAACCCCGGTCTCTGTTTTACCCAGGACCGCAACTCCATTAAATAAGCTAGTTACAGAAATATGCCGAACGAAAGGCGTCAACACCTGTTCACCGACAAGGAAGCACTGGAGATGTCGTAGCTTAAGCGCATATCGGCGCATCATCAACCACGGTCTACCAAGACCATGACGAAGCGGGTGCAGACAGTAGATAGACCGCATGACCATCGGGACACATCCCTTCTACAAAAAGCAGAAGAGTATACGCTCCAGCGTAATCAGACGGTGGCCTAGACAAGGCACACCGGTCAAGCATAGTAGATGACGGACGTGATATAAGCGTTATCCATCTCTACCTGACATTTCAGGGATAGTTTTCTCTCGGCCCGTTTCTTGTTGAGAGTAGATGCCTTGCTCGTTGCCTCGTTCTACTTGTTTACCATCTAAAGGTACGGACCAAACTAGATATCGAGCAATTTAACAGCACTCCACAATGCAGTTGGTTGACAAGAACTTGGTTCTCCAGCCTCCGAGCTGGAGGCCCATTAATTTTCCTGGTTAATTGTTACATATGAAACCATCCCGTAATCCCTGAGTGCGGTGCTCATAATTTCTATGTTTATGATCCGACAACTACGGTGAAGTCGTCGGGATATGCCGACACGTATCTCTCACTTCTAAGTGACGCAGGATGCCTCTCAACACTTCCAGTTTGTGCAGTAGTGGCTCTAGAGTTAGTACGTGAAAGAGAGAGAGAAGGGGCAAACTTGCCGGCCAAAGCGCAGGATGTAGAACGTATCTGAGAGGTGATCGTTCACTCTGGCCACTGAACAGATGTCGCTGTGCATTGCAGCGTTCCAGCCTCTGAATACAGCTGCCTTGAAGGACCTCTGCCAGGTATAAATGGTCGAGGTATAAGGTTATGTAACCAGTTACTCAATGATGTATCTTATGAGGTGAAGGTTGTTGCGGATGGATCTTTTCAGGATGACACATGTCTGCCAGTGACTCCGCTACTAGATCCCCGACAACAAGCGCCAACATCTTAGCTAATATCTTGGCCACAATTTCGAATTCTGCATTTATCATGGTTACTGGCCTAAAGCTGTCAATACAATCTGGTTGTTCGTGTCTTTTTTCAGCAACTCCACCACTCTTCCAGTCGCAAAACAAGGAAATTCTCCCATTCTGTTACCAGTTGCAGTAAACGTTTGGTAAGAGACCGCCGAATAAGTCTATCATATAAACGTAAATCTCGTAGGGCAGACCATCCAAACCAGCCGATTTTCCCCACGTGCAGCTAGCCATTGCTTTCCGTATTTCAGAGGCTGTTATTAGCCTTTCACAGCCTTCCAACCCCAACACCGAGAGCCACGGCAGCTAATCAAGGTAGGACGTGCGACCTATCCTGCGACCCGGCTCACCGCTGCTCCTGAACATTTGCGTGAAAGGCATCTGTCTCGGATCAGTTATCATTTTCCCTTCGTGTTTCGGCAAGGATTGGATCGTGGATTTATTGCCACACCGTGCCTCTGCCACTCCAGCACATTGAACGGCTTTTGTCCCTTCGTGTCTAAGTGCTCATGCCTCAAATTTGGCAACGCAACCTTCGTGTTTCACGCTGAAGAATTCATTGAGTGCGAATGTCGCTGGCAGCACTCGGTCGCGATACCTTTTCTAAGACCCTCGTCTAACATCTTGACTAGCTCTATTTCTACTATGTTTCTTTCTACTGCAACTCTTTTGCTAAACCTTATCGATTCTATTGACATTGACATTTTCAGGGCGAACAACCCTTTAGTGTTAAATATTGCCCCCGTCTACGACCTCTTAAATTGTCCATTAATCCTGTCACTGGAATCTTCACATGCCGGCACCGAAGTGTTCAACTTCCTGTTTGTCATTGTTGTTGCACTTGTTCATGGTGCTGCTGAAGTTGTTGATCCTGATGTTGTTGTTAAAACTCAACTCGTCTGTTGCTTTGCTAGTATGAAAGGGGTGCCATTTTTTAAGTTTAGAAATCGTTGTTTTATGTCGAACAATGTTGCCAAAAAGGGAGACGGGAAATTATATCTATAGTTGCGTGTGTGAACGCTCATGGCTCAGTGGTTAGGGCTTCGAGCTTACGATCGTGAGGTTGTGAGTTGGAAATACGGACCGGGCTGTGTGTTGAGTTATTGAGCAAGACACTCTTTTTCACTTTGCTCCAGTTCACTCAGCTGTAGAAATGAGTTACGTCGTCACTGGTGCCAAGTTGGATCGGCCTTTGCGTTTCCCTTGGGTAACACTGGTGACGTGGAGAGAGGAGGCCGGTATGTATGGACGACTGCTGGTTTGCATAAACAAACTTGCGTGGACCTGTGCTTGCAAGGGTAACATTTTAGATGCAATCTCATGGTCAGTCGTGACCGAAGAGAGTCTCAGCAT
>NC_068981.1:48066351-48068749 GCF_001194135.2 Octopus bimaculoides
ATATATATATACTCCGTGTGGTGCTATTGAGTTTGTGATGGCCTGGGCCGATAATAGTCGAAACCCTTCTAAGTTTTAGGCTTGTTGGATTTATAAATTATTATAGCTTTGGATACCGACGGTACATACCTTTGAAAAACTAACATGGTTTACCAATCCAAGAGTAGAGGAACAGTTAGCTGTTCTAAAAGTTAAGAAAAAAATCAATTACGTTATAATGCTTTTCAACATTGAATGTATTTATAAGCAGCAGTAGCGATATCAACAACAACAGTAGCACCGACGTGTTCAACACAAGAAATCTAAATTGCTAGAATCACCAATACGTCCAGCAGTGTCAAACAACAGAAAATATCTAAAAGAGCAAAAAGAAAACAAAATTCCCTACGAAAAATTCCTCCTTCGCCACCAGCACCATTATTAACAGCAGCCCCAAAATAAAAATCAACACAACCAGAATTTACAAATCCATTGCTATCTAGTTGGCAATCGCCGTGTGAGAGGAGTAATTAATTAAATTCACGCTTAACGAATTAAAAATACTAAAATCACAGAGTTAAGCATTATTGAATCCATCTAATATGAAAGTAATCAGAATACTCCCTTATAAAGTAATACGCAAAATAAACGGAAAAACGACGAGAAACACAAATAATATACGAATATGTATCCTACTTATTCGGGGTATCAGATCGTAAGTCGTTTAGGAGAAAACAGTGCAGAGTCGATGTCAGATTCAGGAGAGAGTATAAGACCTGGAAACTTTTAGACCAATATTATTAACAAAATCAACATCAATACCAGCAGAAAAAAAAATATACATTGAGAAAAAATTACCAAAAGGATAAAATGAAATATCGCTTTCAACAACTAGCACATAGCCAATAGTAAGAGCTAATAAAAAAAATTCCCAAAATAACAACAAAACAAAACGAAAACAGCCCTCAAGATACAAAGTTCTCACTTGCAAATAGCAACGTGTTTTCATTGAAGGATAAACGGATTGTGATAAAACATGTGAAACAAGAAAACATGTTAAGAGGCACATTCGCATGGAAGTAATACCTCTCACCAACAATTCACCATCACCATCTCCAAAAACTACAGAAAATATTAGTAATAACAACGTAATTGCAACAGCAGAGACAGTCCTCACAAGAAAGAGACTGCCATCATCACAAATACTATCAAAACCAGTTATACACCCCCAAAACGGATAAGAGCTACGAAAGGTTTTAGTTTACACTGCCAGGCGCAAAAGCAAGCTACAGTTGATGAAATATGTACAAAACACAGGCGTCACTAAGAATAATTTCACCAATAGTTAAATTTTATATATCGCTATAGATACCAAGCAAATAAACCAACGTAGTAGGTGACTTCGTAATGAATATAAGAAAATGACTTCAAACACAACTGCTTGTGGAAAAAGTCATATAGACCCTAGTGAACAATTGGTATTTATTTCATCAACTCGGATTGGATGAAAAACAAAGTTCATCTCGGCGGAAATGAACTCAGATCTCAGACGAAAATGCTGCTACGCATTTTGTCCTATACAATAATGATTTTTCCAGCTCTCCGCCCTACCAATAATAATTCTTTCTCTTATAGGTACAAGTCCTGAAATTAAGATGATAGGAGCCAGTCGATTGCACCGACCCCAGTCGGCAACTGGGGCTTCTTTTATCGACTCCGGAAAAATAAAAGACAACCGAGCCAGAATTTGAACGTAAGGACAGGTAATTCCACTTAGTATTTTACCCCGCATGCCATCTTAATAATAATAATACATATGTACATACACCGGAAAAGGTAATGGAGAAAAAGGGGGCAGCAAAAATCCTCTGGGACATTAATTTCCAGACAGACAGGGTGTTAGAGCACCGTAGACCGGATATAGTAACCTTTAGGAGGGACAAAAATGTGTACCTAAAACTTGACATGGCAGTGCTAAGAAATCAACATTCGTCTTGAAAGAAAAGGTTGATAAATATGGAGGACTGAGAATTAAGTTCGCGAAACGTGCCACCTACAAGAGTCAAACATAAAGTTTATCCATATTGTGATCGGTGATCTGAATTCAATACTAACCAATCTGGAAAAAAAAAGATGAAAATCTTAGAAACAAGCTACATTCTAGATGTATTGCAAACATTGTAATTACTTGTTGTGACTTCACAAATAGTACACACGCCCGGTAGGCACAATATCTTCAACCAATAACCTCACGATATTGTATACTCTGTGACGTCTATGTTAATAACAACGAGAATAATAATAATAATAATAATAATAATAATAATAATAATAATAATAATAATAATAATAATAATAATAATAATAATAATGATGATGATAATAATAATAGATCCCCAATTTCTGGTTAAAACACCTG
>NC_068981.1:48071096-48072977 GCF_001194135.2 Octopus bimaculoides
AATAGATGGATAAGGTTATGACTTGATAAGGTTATGACTGGGTATAATAAAAAAATATTCAAACAAATACATAAAAAAACACCAGGACTTACAAATATATATAACATACAGAAAATTGCACTACTGGGTACTGCACATATTCTACGCAAAACACTTTCAATACAGTAAACATAAGAGCACCACAGCAAACCACAGCACATACCCAAGGCGCACAGAGCTGCGCTCGGTAGTGAAGTGAAAGCACGTTATAAAAATAAAACTACTGAACAACAATAATAATAATAATAATAGTCGCATCCGCAATAGTATGGCAGCGGCGACAGCAGCAGTTGTAGTAGTAGTAGTAGTAGTAGTAGTGGTAGTAGTAGTAGTAGTAGTAGTAGTAGTAGTAGTAGTAGTAGGTGGGGGAAGAGGAGGAGGCGGAGGAGGAGCAGGAGGAGAGAGGAGGGAGGAGGGAGGAGGAACAATAATTACCATCCCCGTTGTGTTGCACGTAAAAGACTTGATCGTAATATAGCCTTGACTGGGGCATGATGTCTATATTGAGACATTTCTTTATTCTTGCAAGGAAAACGGCAAACCTGTTACAGCAAGGGTCACAAGTAGCATTTCTCTTATTTTCATATCGACCTAAAGGAAGTGCAGTGTCTTACCTTGTTTAAAATCATATACTTCTCTCTAAATCTATTTGTCTCTCAGTGTGGCTACAATTTTAATCTTTAAAATTTACAGAAAGATACATCACTGGCGTACTTCAGGTCCCACAAATAAAGAGCATTTTAATGAGGTTGACGCTCAGGTGGAAAACCCTAAATAATTCCTCATGAGGAATTAAAAAATCTCATCGTAAATTGTGGAACCGTTCAACGCTTGCCAGCTTGGTAAGAAGATGTTGTTGTTGATGAGAATGTAGTGTTGGTGGTTTAGAATGAGGTGGTATTGGTGTTGATTATAGTGGTGGAGGTAGTATCGATGATGAAGAGAAAATGTTGAGGTAATAGGTAGATAAGGCATTGGACAAAAGGACGAACAGGAGAATTGTATTTCAACCGTAGATAGATAGTCACACACAGGTGCTTTCTAATTTTCATATCTACTTGAAAATCGGTCAGGATATAAAAAAAAGCAAGAACGTATAATCGTTCCAATTTGTTTCTAAAGTATTTCGAAGTGTTACCTGAAGACTCAGTAAAGACATACATTCCAGACAAAACCTTTATAGATAACAGTTTGGAGTTATGTGTAAGGTCAAATTAAGGTCAAACAAAAAAAGAAATTGTTAAATATCATCAAACATGATTTTTCTAAAAAGGATTACTGTATATGATTCTTTGGAAGAAATAGTCTGCACAGAAATTGATTACTTTATAGCTATAAAAAAAAATTCTGATATAAGTAAGATGTATCATCTTTTTATGGTAAATGTTACAATTGTTTGTGACAAAGCATTTTTTCTAATATATATTTTAATTCAAAGCCAGTAGGCAGAAAAGGTTCTTCAAAATAAGAAAAATATGAATACAATATTCCTCTGCATATCTAGCTTTTACAATACGACGTAATGAACGTTAAGCGTTTGCTAATCAGCGTATTCATGTAGCGCGCACCTTACAGACATCGGAGATATTTTCATCATGTGGGTGTGCACAATCTGTAAGTGCAGGTATGCATAGGTACATACATACACACACACACACATGCACACATACATAAACAAACATGCATATTGGTGCATTGTTGTACCACTTATATATATATATATATATATATATATATATAAGAATTTAAGGATTGGAGAAAACGCATGTTATAATTGCATACTTTATTCCTACATATGTTTCAAAGGATTACAACCTGTGTGATCCATAGGGATCTTTGATA
>NC_068981.1:48076611-48083052 GCF_001194135.2 Octopus bimaculoides
TATATATATATATATATACATATGTCCTGATACATACATAGAATCCTATCAACATACAGATATTTGCGTACCTCTGTAGATAAAGTGTCGCATCTTTAATATATGTGACAGTCACAGTCTAAGTGAAATCAGTATTTGAATTGAACGTCCATCAAATATATATGGAGAGCAATCAATTATAAGATATCAAAGTTTCCTTTGTGAAAAATGCCACTTCCCTTGTTGTCACAGATATTTCTAGTACTATTATCAATCATTATTGTCCGGGAATTAGATTATCTAATATGTTTTCCTAGTCACGCTAAGTTTTTATTCATATCCACTGAATATGTGTAAAAGAAATATCTTTCATATTTACACATACAAAATGGATATATAAACTCACACAAGCATACGCACAGTGCGCTGTATATGTATGAGTGTCAGTATGTAAGTGTGCATATGTGTGTTTACATGTATGCATGTATATATATATATATACAGAGACAGAAACAGACAGAAAGACAGTGAGATACAGAGAAAGAGAAAGATAGATCGATAGAGAGATAGATACATACTTACAGAGTAGTATTAAGAATGTGGAGTAACTGTCTGGGCTTTGGGCATACGGATGTCCATTAATTATGAAATTTATCCCGGAGCCTTAACTTCTCTTGAATCATAGTCGTACCTGACAGTTTGGAAGCTTTCTGAAAAAAGAAGATCTCCCCAAAGTATTTAGAGTCCCACTGTATTATCTCAATGCAATATTCAATTGTCTTCATTGCCACAAAATCTCTGAGCATTAGGCTTAGAAGTGTTACCTGTTAAATATTCAGACAACTCAATTTGCGCAAGCCCATGGTGTGTTTGTAGAGAGAAAAAGAGAAGTGAGAGAGAAAGATATATTGAGAACGAGAGAGAGAGTGAGAGAGAGAGCAAAAGAGGGCAGGGAAAGCTAAATAGTTATAGGCACAGTGATTGAGGCAAAAGAATGAGGAAACGAAATTTTGCATCGTAAAATCTTGAAGATTTTGTTACAATTTTACACGTGCAATTTGTAATGGGAATGTAAATACATATATAGATTGATATATATATATATATATCGGTGTGTATATGTGTATTTGTATGGGTACGCACGTACGTAGAAATATATATTACAGAATAAAAACAGACATGTTGATTTTCTATTGACCTAAAATTCCCCTCTAAAATATTCTCTTCGAATCTTGCTGCTTCTATTCATCTATTTCAAGAAATACATTACTTCGAAATATAATAAGCAACATAAGCTGAATATCTGAGTAATTACACCGTTTCAACAGATTAGAAATCTAATAAGTACATTCTAGTTCAACACCGTCCCATTAACTCGGCATACATTTACAACAAAGAGCATGGTCAACACGAAATACCAGAAAAACAAATTTCCTTTGTTAAGGTTATATCTACATATATTCTATAGACATTATAGCCAGCACTGAGCATATCCTATACGAAATGTAACAAAAATCATTGCTCGCAATAATTTCTGTAGAGTATCTCTGGAGATAAATTTAAAATGTGGTGCAAATAGTAGTGCTAACAGTTAAATATATTTATATTATATCATGGCTTCTTCACGAAATACCGTGTCTCTATAATACAAACTACAAAGTCTTAAAAGTTAATAGAGGAAAATACTTACATGCATAAATTGTGCATATTAAAGTAGTCACACATGTAGTAACACTATACCAAAATCAAGACGTAAACAAGTCACGCATGAAAACACATAACATAGTCACGAGCATAGCTAACGTAACAGTAGAAGTTTTGACCGCAACTAAACAAATTTACATATGTGTTGACTTATACGCTCTATGATCCAAAGTTTTGAAGCGAAAATCGCTACATAAATTCGATAAGTAAATACAAATAACTAAGGTGTCATTTCTACTTCAACACTTTGAAATATTCCACAATAATGGAAGGTGACTCATATATTAAAATAAATATCTCGAATAAGACTATAAAAAGTAAACACAATCTTGTCTAGATACGCTGGATACACTCTGAGTGTCAGCTTCAAGATGAAAAATATATATGCATATACATATTTGTGTGAGCGTTTATGTTCCTACGTGTGTATTTGTATTTGTCTACTTATATATTTATGTATGTACACACACAAATGTGTATACAGATACCCATACATATATATATACATACATACATACATACATACATACATACATACATACATACATGAAACTTGTCCGTTCCTTTGCTCGGGATACAACACTGGACGAACCAAAAAATATTACTGAAGGCAACATTAATATGATTGTCCTCTAAGAGACGATAATACTGCCATTTAACTCCAGCGAGACATCTTCTCTAGCTGGTTTATTCCATGCACTTTTCCCACCCAATATTTATTGCAAGCGGCATATAATTTCTACCATATTAGCTTCAAGACTACCAGACTAAGTGGTTTCTTTGCGTATTAGATCTTGTCAGTGGTGGGTACTCGCTGCCAGCCATAGCAGCAGTTTACCTCGATTGCAATATATGGAAAACACAGTGTCATACAATCACTGATTTTGTACCTAGGAAACTAATCCATTATAAAATATCTGTTCGGTATAGAAGTAGTATACGAATCAAAAGGTATTTGTTATAACACTTATATATGGTTGTTCTCTAGGAGAAGGCGATGCTGCCATTTAACGCCAGGAAGACGTTTTTACACAGCATGACTTAGTTTAGAACAACGAAAATTATGACAACATATTTCAAACAATTATCGTTTAAATTGTGTTAACTGTGTGAGTGTATGTCTGAAAGAGATATGCGAAGCTTTCACAATGAAATCGCTTAAGTTTTAACGCACTCCATAATTATTAGCAATATTTTTCTTGTTAATTTATGTATTATAAAAATATTGTTCTGCTAAAATTTGATTAATTTTATTTCATTACATATTCCATTCGGACTCCTCTAATAAGCTTATGTTTGTTTCATATCAGCCATTATTTCATCGTTTATATGTCCTTCCTCATATTTTTGTGTTGTTTGGGAACGTACTTTTATCGAATGTTAATAATAGCCAACTGTTATAGCTTTGGTTATCGGTTTCCTTTTTCATTTGTTTAGTTTCTAACCAAAAAAAAAACAAAAAAATGAAGCTATGTAATGCGTGGATTGCTTACAATTTCATCAAAAGTCTATAGTATTTTCAAATTGTTCTGAAGACGATATCCCCTGTAAATGTTCGTTGTTGTTTATTTTTCTAAAATTTACTTTCGATTTCCATTTGCCTATGGCTGTTTTGAAATAAATCGTACCATAGATGTTCACGTGATGCTTGTCAATAAATGAGAGCTACAATGAAAATCATTCTCTACAAACACACACAGACGTACACACAGGAAGGAAGAGATAATAACTTACACTTGTATATATGCATTGGCGCACCATTTAACTACTTCACAAGGATGTCACAATCAACAGAAACTCACATCGAAGTGCGTCGCATACACGCATAAAACACAAATATATGCAAGCAGATATGCTTACACATAGTCGCGCACGCATATGTACATTCACACAACATGTGCACTAGGTTACTCGTAATTAATTGCTTCATTAATAAATTAAACATGAAAAAACTTCAAAAGAATTTTGCAAAATCACTCTGTTCAATACACAGTTTGGTTTATGATTTTGGCTGTAATCGGTGATACATGCCATCAAGAAAATGAAAACCTCTCTTGAATCCCACTAATTCAATGTTGCACCTTTAAAGAGCATGAAGTTATGAAAACTATAAGAGGTTAAATAACCGCATAAAACTCAAATGATAATCGAGAAGAGATTAACGAGTATCGTACATTATTTACAATTGACGGATATTTGTCCTCGTCTTGTTTGTTGATAACACAACGTTGAGGTATTTTTCTATATTATTATTATTATTATTATTATTATTATTCAGGCCACTGCCTGGAATCGAACTAGGAATTTTGGGGTCAGTAGCCTTCGCTCTTAAACACTACGCAATATGCCTGTGGACAAATACGTAGTGAATTTTAGGGCATATAAATCTAATATTCTTCCCTCCTTCCTTAATACCGGTTCCGATATTCTGTTCATATCTGCACTTGGTCTGCTTAGGAGGTTTTTATATCCTAGTATATGTGCTGCTTCTTTTAGTTTTCGTATTTTCCAGTGGTGTTCTCTGTCTATTATTTTATCTTCATCTCACAGGGAGAGGTGGGCTCCATTTTTTTCCATACATGATAAGCAATACTCGATTGATCAATATCTTCCCATGTCACAGCTTTGCGACGTTCTGCTACCATTATTTTGAAGGGTGGGTGCATGTTTCGCCTTTGTATAATCTACCACAGCTGCATAGGAAGGAGTACACAGTCTTTGGTCATATTCACTTCTATTGGTGGTTTTACCGAAGGAGATATTTGCGAAGTGTTGTATTAAGTTTGGAATACTGCCCTGATGTCATATGGACCGCATATCATTTATATCTTTTCAGAGGGCCCTTTCATATGAGGTAGACAGACTGTGGACAGTTTATCGTTTTCATCCTCTCTTTTATTCCTTATTGGAGTGGAGTGTATCCTTTTGGGGTAGTTGTTGCTTAATAGATTGTTATTGAGTTTGATCATCTCTTCCTGATGGGTATCACGATCGTTACTTATATTTTTTTGCTCGATGTCTAGGCACTTAGCAACCCCTTCTTTACATTGTATGGATGGTGGGAATTGAATTTGAGGTATCGTCCAGTGAAGGTCGGCTTGTGATATACGGATGTCCTGAATCCATATTTGATGCATGTTATTAATACGTCCAGGAATGCTAAGTTATTGTCTTTTTCTCTTTCTATTGTGAATTGTATGGATGTGAACTGTATCTAGATTTACCATCTGGTTGCATTCAATTGGT
Organism: Octopus bimaculoides; assembly: GCF_001194135.2. NCBI lineage: Eukaryota > Metazoa > Mollusca > Cephalopoda > Octopoda > Octopodidae > Octopus > Octopus bimaculoides. The sequence goes on from NC_068981.1 coordinate 48,081,541, forward strand.
ATATCCTTGATCAATTCTGTGAAGTGGGTGGAATTCATCACGTACGATGTTGCTTTTCCTGCCAAAGTCGCTTCCTTGTTGATTATATCCGAAGGGGAGCGGCTCAGTGGATGATATGCTGAACCTCTACAGCTCACCATAGTTCTTAATGGAATACCATCCTTGTGAATGTTAGGAAGACTGTACATGTATGGTACTTTACTGTAATGTTGAGTCAGTTGACTGTACGTCATTGGTGTAAAGTGATCCTTGTTCTTTATCAAGATCTGTGACAATTCCCTCTCTGTTTTCAAAGTATAGTCTTTCTTTATTTTGCTGTAGCTACCATGACTTATAAAACTTACCAATTTGTCCGAGTAGTCAGACTTGTTCATCACCGCTGTAGCATTTCCCTTGTCTGCTGGGATGAGGACGAATATTCGACAATTGTAAATAATGTAAATAACGTACATAATTCCACATCTCTTAAATGTAGAACTGAACGAGTATTCTGTTCCGTACGCGATACTAGTCTCAGTAAAAGCGATCTAATACACAAAACATTAAGAACATCAAATATTATTAACGGAAAAATCACCCGAAATCACCCGAAGATCCATACATCACTCTGATATAGTAGCATTTACAGTGTCGATTGGCAAATTCCTAGCTATCATTGTATTCATTAAAGTTTAATATATTCGAATTACAAAATTGTAAACTGTGGCAAATCAGGTTCACAGTGTACGGTGAATATTTACTTCATTCTGAACAACTCAGTGTATGTTAGCACAACTCAAAACTAGCATACACCACAACGATTGGCGATATCCAACAGCTATATTGGGCAGTAATACTCCTAATCTAGAAATCAATATCTGTCCATAGTTCTTTTAAGAATATGAGGTCTTATTACTCTCCGCCAGTTAAATTCTGGTTTTAAAATGGTACCTCCCTAATATAGCAGTAATTCATGTCTTTAGAGAAAAGTTAATATTCGTCTTACAAGATTTCTTACTTGGTGAAGCATTCATATGTAAATAAGCACTTTATTTTGGTAAGAGGTGACGGACGTTACGGACGAGAAATAGAGTACAGAGTATTCACATATTTTCAGAGGTCTTAATGGCACACAATTGGGCTGCGTTTACGATAATGTAGTATATTTATATGCGTTTATCATACCAAGTCATCGCCACCAGCAATATTTCCATCAAGTTGCTGCAAATATGAAAAAAGTCCCGTTAACTTAATATGTCGAATGACTCATGCTGATGAAGTTTTAAACACTACGTATGCGGCATAGTGGTCAGCTGGTGGATTTACTTATATTTTCTTTCAACGTATCTACAAAATGCTTTCATCTAGGCAATTTGTTGCTTCCTGTGAATATTGCAAACATAACGCCGATGCCACAGCTTGCTTAGCAATACAATTTTTTTCTTAATTCCATTGAAGTCTGAAACTGGAGATTACCATATATGCATACACATGTAATATATAATTATACTTACATGCATGTGTGTATACGTA
>NC_068981.1:48083438-48084644 GCF_001194135.2 Octopus bimaculoides
TGTGTGTGTGTGTGTGTGTCTGTGTGTGTATGTATAAATATATGTATACTTACATAAGTATGTGTATATATATCTACATGTGTGTGTACATATATATATACAGAGGAGAGAGAGAGAGGGGGGGAGAGGGAGAGCGAGAGATGGAGATAATAGATTGGTAAGTATTTCTATACACATACGTATATTTTTGAAACTTTTAAGTGTACCTTTCATAAATTTGAAAAATGTTTTCTCATATGATTTAAATTTAGCAGCAATATCATCCTTATATACTCATCATGTGTTATAGATTTGCATAAAATGAAACTAATTTTCGGCTTCAAATTAGTAAATTGTAAAATTCGATGATTCAGATGTGTGTGAAAGTAGGTATTGTTTCTCCTTTGGAAAGATAGCCAATTTCTAATATTTATAAATATAAGATTATCTAAAACAAAAAGTTTACAGTGAGTATATTATATAATTCTCATTTTTCTGGAGGAAACTGAGTCATATTTTATCGTATAATGTGCAATTTTTTTAGTGGCTCACAGAAAAACATCCTTGAGTTACCAATAAAGAAAATATTCAATTTTGTAATCTGGTAAAATATACAGACAACAATCATATCTGATTCAACTTGAATATTTGTTCCAATTTAGGAATATGAAGATTGAAAGCTTTCTACGAATAACCTATTCTCCCGTACACTCTCCTGGTGAAAAAAAATAGAAGCAGCTGGCATATGGCTGATATGGCACTCTCTTGCACTCCGTTATACTGATAATATAATGTTTCGCGAAGAAACCGCCGAAAGGACTGTGTGAGCAACCTGTCAGTTCGATATGTTATTGCTTACATGTGGCCACTAATTTTAGTTGAATTTCTTTTGTGTGGAAATGGATCCAACCATCGATTCTCATCAAAAAGAAATGAAAGTCAGTTGGAAAGGAAAAAAAAATCAGAAAATATAATTATGTATCTGAATATACTAGCATTTGTTGCGAATATTCAGAAATGCTTTACAACAGTCTAGAAGACACGTGACAAGGAGTGCACGGATTGTAACCAACTCGGCAGATAGGTGGATATAATGTGTGTAATCCTGTTCACGGGTGATATCAAGGACTGATTTAGCAAGCGCATTTGTGATACTTAAATACCTATATATCTATATATCTATCTATCTACCACACACACGCTCTCTCTCTCTCTCTCTCTATATAT
>NC_068981.1:48085159-48086407 GCF_001194135.2 Octopus bimaculoides
GTGTGTGTGTGTGTGTATGTGTGTGTGTGTGTGCCGTTTTTATTGGTCCCAGAGTTTATTGTGGAATGTGTATATGAGTGTGTGTTTGAGTATTTTTTTGTGTCGGTGGGGATGTTAGGTGTGGGTACGTGAGAGTGTGCGTATATCTCTTTGTCTGAGTATGTATGTGTTGTTTTGATTGTCCTTGTGGTGTGTGTGTGTGAGAGCAACCGTATGTATTGGTGAGGGTGTGTACGTATATGTGCGTGTGTGGCATGTGTATATGAGTATGTGTGTGTTTTATCTACGGTTGGATGGTGTGTGTATGTGTGCGCACGTTTGTGTGAATGTGCATGTGTGTGATTAATATTTGTTAGGGTGTTGTCTGTACGCATGTGTGAATTTTAATGATAACACCTACAAACAGGTATCAGGGACTGCAATGGGTACTAAAGTTGCCCCTACATATGCAAACCTGGTGATGGCCTACTTAGAATTGCAGATCTACGACCAATCCAAAACTAGATATGACCTGTCTTTCCACCAATACCTGTTGAAGAATTGGAAACGTTGCTTGGATGATTGCCTCATCCTATGGTCCCACACACTCGACCAACTCTTTGACTTCAAAACCCTAATTAATAGTGTCAACGACCATATCCAATTTACAATGTAATACAGTCAAGACCAACTTCATTTTCTTGACATTCTCATTATAAAAATAGGTACCAGCATTGAGACTGAGATTCATTAAAAACCGACTGATTCCAAGCAATACCTTCTGTTCACCTCCAATCACCCGAAACATACAAAGACAAACATTCCCTTCAAATTTGCGAGAAGAATTTGCACAATTGTCTTTAAATTATAGAACTCGAAATAAAAGACTCGAAGAACTAAAGGCAATTCTTCTCGAAATAATCCCTAAAAAACCTACTCACGAATGCAAAATTGCCCAACACAAACCCATCACCTACCGTCAAAAAACGTGGTCGTTCCAACTGCAGGACTTGCATCCACCTCATGGAAGGAACAACATACAGATTCCAGTCGGGACACACTTTTGTCATAAAAAATAACTTCACCTGCGCATCAAAAAATTTACTTTATGCCGTAAGGTGTGAAGGGTGCCACAAAGAATACATAGGGCAAACGAGCCTTACTCTCAGAGAAAGGATGACAGTCCACCGCCAACAATTGAGGGATCCCACCACAAGACAGATACCACTCAGTGGGCACTTTGATCTCTGTGCACAAAACAAGTCCCCC
>NC_068981.1:48087201-48087908 GCF_001194135.2 Octopus bimaculoides
CACATGTACACATATACACCAGGAAACTACACAAACCATACGCACATACACACATACACACACATACAAACGCATACCCAGTACAAACATACACGGAACACACATGCACACACATACACATCACCTGGATAAACCCAACGTACAAGAACACCTAACAAATACAACACACACATACATGCTCACACACACATGCACCCTCATGCACGCACATGCAGTTGCTTCCTCACACTCACACGCACCACAATGACAATTCAAACACAAACATACTTAGAGATACACACAAACTCAAGTACACACACATAAGACCCCCACCAACACACAACACAAATAGACATACGCACACATACAGACATACACATACATATGAACCATCACCCACACATACGGTTGCTTACACACACACACACCACAAGGGTATTTAAAACAACACACTCACGTACACACACACTCCCACACTCACACAAAACACTCCCATGCACACACACAGAAGCACACATACATACACACACAGACGCACAGATATGTACACACGCTCACACATACATACGGTTGCTCTCTCACACACACACACACCACAACGACGATTAAAACAACACATACATACTCAGAAAAATAGATATACGCCCACTCTCACGTACACACACCTAACATCCCCACCGACTCAAAAAACACACAAACACAAATACACACGCACTCACAAACGCACT
>NC_068981.1:48089439-48092515 GCF_001194135.2 Octopus bimaculoides
ATATATATATATATATATACATATGAGTGTGTATGTGTGCATATGTGTGGGTATGTGTGTGTGTGCGCGCGTGATTCACTTTCTTACTACCACATAATTACAATGGAAGCCATTGATTTTCCGCTCCATAAATGTATTAACTACCTCTCACTGTTGTTTCTCAGGGGATGTTTGAACATAACCTGGTACTCACGAGAACAAATTCATTTGATTACAGTGGTATATAACTCTATTCATGTGCCTTCTACACCAATTCTGTTTTATCACTACCTGTTCTTTTCACGCTGGAATTAGCATTATAGGGCATATCTATATACAATGTTTTCCCTAATCCTGAGTATGCAGAATGCATAATCTCGTACCTAGGCAAATTGATACCTGTGAGTTCGTGACGTTATATTTGTGCTTAATCCTTTGAAAGTTCAACACCTCCTGGAAATATATAAGCAGCGAGAATGTTCCATATTCTGACGTTGCCAGGACGTAGCTCAGAATATAAATGTCTGAGAGGGAAAGGGAATGTAAGACCCATCAGGTGTAAGGAAAAGTCATGTATAAGTGGCCCGTGTATCTGGTTGCAATATGAACACGAAGCACGCACCTTCGATGAATAGAACCTATCAGAGAAATGAAGATCAATCCGTCCAGAACTAGTTTGTTAATGATTTAATGTTAATCCGTTGAGTGGCCATCTTCCGCTTGTGATCCAAGGTATCGGTAGGCGTAGCATCGATACCATCTGTATATGCATGTGTGTCTAATTGAGTAAGGGTGTGTATGTTTCAGAGTGATAGACACTTCATTCTGCTTCGATGTATAAGGGAGTTGTACAAACAACTTGCGTAATATTTCAAAAAGATTGAAATATCATGTATTTTACCTGCATAGACACGCGCTTCTTAGCACTCTTCATAAATAGTAGGATGGTACATGTCACAGCTATTGACATGAAACTTCATTATAATAATAAGTTCGTTACAATTAAATGGACATCTAAAATATATCTGTTTACCTAGCTTCACTCAAAATACTACAATCACAACAATACTATCGTAGTGGGAGATACCACTGGTGCATTGCTCTGGGATCTTTGTTTGCAAAGTGCGGCTCACAATTTACACGTAAAAAGTTTGTAGGTTTCGTCTTAACCGAAGGAGTCCTTTTCTAATAAACTTTTTTCTTAGGCGTGTCTTTCGCGAGTCAAAGGACCTGATTCATGTCTTGATATCTAATAATGCTATCAACAATCTGTCGTTCATAATGCAACACTATGTAGGATTATATGTCTGTAACGGGTTTACTAAATGTACTATCAATATATATCAAGAATTAAGTATGTCTATAATATTTACAGAATCAATTACATGTTTCTGTTTACTGAAATCTTATAAAATGTTTCTCCATGTAAAATATCCAAACCATTTTATAGATGATGCCATAGCGAAACAAAAACAATCGAAACCGATTACTGAATTATGAAGGAACTTCCACAAGGAGAAACCCAAATATCTCACACTCGGCAAATCGATACATTTTGATTGTACGTCACGTATAGGTACATTTAATAAACACACACAATATTAGCAGTTGGAAACAACCGCTAACACTTAAATGACAGTTATAACGAACCGAATATACATAGGATGGGGGAAAACAAGCAGGTAGTAAAATATGACGATTCTTTTTTTTTAGAACTTGTGATTTCATTAAACAGGCAATAAAGTGAGTTGGAAAAACAAAATTTCGTAGTTAACGAAGATGTGAATTGCAAAGCAAAAAGCATGTATCTCTTTCACTGCATTATACGACCACATTGGAAGTTGCATTACATGACCACAAAGCCGATGAAGCAGAAGAGAAATAATGGAATGCGTCAGGATTATTAAACAACATAACATGGCCACTCTTGTACATATCATTTTTGTGAAAATTGATATTTCTGTAGAAATTAGAAATTCCCATATAATTCTCTATTTCACTAGAACGAAATAAAAAGAAAAATTACGAATACCGAAACAAAGTACTCTTTATATAATTTAATTCATATTGTAGATATCATATACTGAGAGGTGCTAAGACACGTCTTTTCATCTATCTATCTGTCTATCCATCTATCTATCTATCTATATATCTATCTATCTTTCTATCTATCTATCTATCTATATATATATCTATCATCTATGTATCTATCTATCTATCTATATATATATATATATACACATAATTGAAAACAACGGCATCAACAAGAAGGTGTACGGTTGGACATTTATTTTGTAATCGCTAAAAGTGTTTCCACGCAACGTAGTTCTCCAGCACTGCAGGTAATTGATTATGCAGCTGCTTCCCTTCATTATGAAATCTAGTTGTGTTTCCTCTGGCGATATGTAAATACTGTCTCCATAAGTTCGAAATTTCAAACTTACGGATACACTATTTACATATCACCTGAGAAAACAATAGATCCCATAATGAAGGCAAAAATTTGCATAGTCAAGTACCTCACACGTGGGGATGTACGTTGCGTGGAAACCATTGTAGTGATTTCACAATAAACATTCAACTGTACCTCTTCTTCTTGACTCCAAATTTTTCAGTTATATATTCGCACACGACAGGTGCGCAAACGCAAAACTGGAAGTACTTATAATACTACTACTAGATAGCACAGCGTAAATCTGAAGGTGTACGACCTTGATAGTGTCATCTACTACGTCCTTAACATAATATACTAATATGTTTCGAATGTTTATATATATATATGCGCGCGCGCATACGTGTGTGAATTCGTCTTCTATATACAACAATATACACACACGCACATACATTCACTTGCACATACTTTCACATATATATTAAATTTAAATTAGAGATCTATTGTTTTGCCGAGTTTTATTCAAGGTGTCTTTTCTTTATTCATACAAGAGAAGTAAGCAACTCCAGATTTTTCCGAGCGAAACAATAAACTTTATTTTCTTTTCTTACTTGTTTTGTTGCTGTACGCACACACACACACACAAACACACGCATATATCTATACATACACACACACACATACACACACACACACACACACACA
>NC_068981.1:48092706-48097873 GCF_001194135.2 Octopus bimaculoides
TATATATATATATATATATATATATTATATATATATATGTCACCTGTAGTTGTTACTACTGTCTATGTGGCGCTATCATTCGAATTCTTTGAACATCGTATATTATATATGATCTTCGATAGACAGAATATAATATTGAAATGGGACAGTACTTGTGAATAGAATATCAGAAGATTCAAATTCTAAACTTTTTAAATGCTTTGCTACCCTGAATTATGCGCAGTAATTGAATTATACAATTATTTTCTGATACTGAGATCTATGGATTTTTATGCGATTTACGAAAAACGTTTCATAGCTTTGCTCTGAATATTGACTTAACTTTCTGCATTGCATTCCATACTTGCAAATAATATTACGAAGGAAACAGAAAATGGTATAATACATGTTTGTAATATTGCAGAGTGTAATGTAGTACAATAAATTCTTCATTTAAATTGCACCTGCCTTTTCATTTCACACTAGTTTCGAAATTTCTGTCGACGAAAGAGAAACCGAAGTGAAATAGGATGTAAATTGTTACGGCATGAGAATTAATGGAAATAACTTAAAGTTCATTTCTTTTCTTATTGCTTGATTGCGACATATTGAAACGTGCTGTTTCTATGTTTCACAACTCATTGTAGTCAGTCAATGCATACCGTAGAGGTTGTTTTTCTTTTCTACAATTGGTTACAAATATGTAACAAGTATGCAATAGTCGTACTTCCTACGCTAAATCTTATTCAGTGAGCACAAATCAAGAAAAAGATCACGAGGTTGCGCACTTCAAAGATACCAAGACCAACTCTAAGCAATACTGAAAACCCTAGGAATGGAACCTAAATTGTTTGGAACACAAATCCGAGTCTTACCTAGTGGCAGTGTTTATTTGCTATCTGAACCATAAAAAATGAAGCCACCAGAAGAGAAAAGGAAGCAGTCAAATGACATGGGAGAAAGGCTCCACAGAATCAACCCCTCGTCCGACACCAATATTGCAATGCAGTTAATGCCTGAATTAGTCTAAAGAGTCGTCAACCGTTGCACCATATAGGAAGCTTTCAGCAAAGAGGAAAATATTCTTAGATTCCCAGATAAGGTCACCTAGAACGACGATATAAATATAGGGATGTTGAGCTTGTTATTGTAGTTGGTGATGACGAGGGTTATGATAAAGATGATACTTATGATGATCATACTATAAAAACGTATGTTTAATTTCAGGGAATTAATCACAAACTGAAGGAACAATGAATTTCAGGAATTATAATCTCTGGGCCGCGACGAAGCTGGTACGAAATATATATTGCACGTTCAGAATATATTTTATGGTGATTGCAATGTGTTCGTTCATAATAATGGGGATTACTTCACTAATGTTAATAACAGTGAGTACGGTTCTCATTGAAGCCAAGACATTATTTCGTAAATTCATCTATGGTTGATAATCAGTCTTATTTTCGTATAGATGTAGGACATGAAAAATTATTTCATAACGTACTTAAACCGTATATTTTGCTATTATCTTCCAGCTATCTCCCACTATTCCTGATTCGTTATATCATCGAAGGTCCGCTCGTTTATTTGTGAAAAACCATTGATCCAACGTAATTCAAATGACGCTAATTGATAGATATTACACAATATTTCAGTACTTCAAATTTTTGAGATGATAGAGTATGATGTTTGGGATGTTTGACTGCTATTTCAGATAGGTCAGGTAATTGCGCAGTGATGCTTTATTTGGTTCAAATGTAGATATGAATATTATACGACCGAAAAATGCTACATTATCGGAAGAAATCACAAATCCGTTTCAAAAATTATAGTTCTTTAAATGTACGCAAGCCAGGCGTCAATTGACCTATGGATTTAATAATGATAATCTTTTGCATTATGAAATACAGGAGTGTTATCAACAATCAATTCAATCAAATATCTTCATCAATATTTCTGTCTCTTCCCCAATTCTTCAATTCTTAAGCTATACGAGAAGACAACATTTCTTAAGCAATACTAAAGAAAGCTATTGTAAAATATATTGAGAGAGTCTAACGTTGTAGGTGTAGCCGATATTATTTTATGTGAATCAGTCATCTACGTTGCAGCATAAGTCCACTAAACACATTTCAAAACAAGGGATGACAGAAATGATCTCACAGCTGCTAATATATTTCCTCCTTTTAGTTTTGCAATTCCTTTCTGCAAATCTTTAACAATATATATTGTAGTAATATTTCGAACTAAAATGAAAGAACTACATATAAATAAGATGGAAACCAGATTGATTTGAGTCCAGATAAATGTGCTGGATAATATTTAAATAACATATATCTGATTAAGACAATATCAAAGTGAAAGTAATGAAGATATTGAATTACGACTGTTTCCAGGTGGGTATAAAACATGTTCCCGCATGCAAGCAAAATACTGATAATTATTGAAGCGATTAATTGAAAATATCACATATAAAATGGATATGAAATTAAATATACCCTTAGAATAGGTGCGCAAATATGTTTTATATAGTATAGGTGCAACTCACCTCCATGCCCCGTGCTGTATCAGTAATGTGTTGTGTTGAGGTTCAATGACTACCTGTGGAGTACGATGAAAAATAATATTTTGTGAAAGTTGTAAAAAAGTGTTTTTTATCCATGTTTTTTTTTAGTTCATCGTTTCTGTTATTCTAAATAAAAAATATAGAAACTTATTGTATGGTAATTTTTTTGTTATATGAAATTATCCAATATTAATTGAATTACAACTGCGTTTCAAACATAATGTATCCAAATAATTTGAGACAGGATCTAATATAGAAGCATAAAAATACGGAAATGTGGCACAGTTTATCATATAACTGGACATAATTACACCAACTCCACTCTAGCAGAACTTTATCATTATCATCATCTCTTTTGGCAAACATTTGGATATAAATCGTCTAATATTATTAAGATTTGAATTACCGACTTAAAATTCATAATCCCTGGAACTGTTAATGAGTTCGAAATGTCTTTACATTTTGTCACTCATCGGAAACATACCAGATGTCGTAATAAAAATACCGCACTTCCACTCATAAATTAGATATGTATCTGTTTGTGTGTAAGCGATTATATGTCAGACAGTTTGAGGAAGGAGAGACAAATGGATTGATGTTTGTTTATATATATATATATATACATATATATACTGATAGGTTTCGGCCAATATTGGCCCAGGCTATGTCTAACTGCGTTAGGCAGTTCCTTTCACTACATGTTGGTTGAGGTTCAGCTATCTATTTCTTTCAAGAAAGTTGGTTATCCATGATCTCCCCACCCTATCAAATACCTTGATGATATGAGAGGTGAGCGAGATCGGCGGGTAGTTTTGCCCTTGCAAGGGACTTTTTCCTGTTTTTTTAAAAAAACTGGGACAGCAGACTGAGACAAAAAGGTCTCATGAATATAACCACCATCCAGTGAATTCCTCCACAGATTAACAACAGGAGATGCAAGATGGTATCGAGAGCCTTCCGGACAAAAACAGGGAACCTATCATGGCCCACTGCTGAATTTTGTTTAAATTGGTTTGATTTGGCGGCATCAGGGTGCCAAATATTATGCCGGATATAGTGGGTTGAGGATTAACATCATTAATACAGTCCAGATCGGCTATATCAGGATTGCTAAGAACAGAGCAGTACTCTTCTGTGGAATCTCGCGTATGGTTTTGGCATAATCATAAAGATTGCCAGTTTCATCAATTTGTGGGCGAACAGTGGAGACAGTCACCTTTTCTTTTATAGCAAAAAAGAAAAGCACTTTGGGGTTGAGTTTGATTTTCTCAAGGGCGAATTTTTCCTCAGCTAGATATATATATACATACACACACATATAAATATTAGAAATGATTAAGATTCAGTTGAATTAGGCGCTTAAATTGAGGCACTAAGCCAGTTCGATATAATCCGTGCACTTCGAAGTTAGGTGAATATAAAGCAAATAAGTAACAAGGATGTTCAGGTATCAGTGCATTACGGCCGTTTCAGGCGACGTCATTTAATCGATCAATGAAAACATTACATCAAATTGAAATAAACGCCTCTCCGAGGACGCCGACAACCAAATATATTTCGGACATAAAGGATAAATCATAATTTTGTATTTTTAGCTAAATTTCGCTTCAATTTTCTATTTTTGAGGCAGAATGAATTTAGGAAAGAATGTATACTTAAAGACTACTAAAAGTTAGGGTGACAGAGGAAAATAATTTGTATCGAAAAAGAGGAATGTTGATATATCTGCATTTGTATTTATCTTTATCACATTCATAAGACTTAATGCAACCTGTTTTCTACAACATCTTAGAATTAAAAACATTGGGAACTGAGAGTTAAGTTATTGTTGGTGGTGATAAATTAATTAATGGCAGATACACTGCTAGGCTCTTTTTTACTGGATCCATATATCAAGACTTATCTACGTAAGAGGAGATATCTCAGAGTTGCTAGTAAGGTAATGACAAATAGAGAAGAGGTGATAACTAGGATGAGGAAGGAGAGGGTAGCTATACATATTATATTTATCAAATAAAAGGGGCATAAATTGGGAAGCAAAAGAAATCACAGTGACTCATATATGAGGGTATTAGAGGTAAGGGCAATGAGGTGTATTCAAACTTTGCAAAATTAATATATCAAATCGAAATTTATAGATGGAATTTTTAACCATATAACAGAAGAGAGATAGATGAATCAACCTAAACCTTAAAAGTGGGGTAATTAGGTATATAACAAAAATCTCATACGGCCCTTTCATAGCATATTGCTAAAGTGGCCATGCTAAAACTATTCAACAATTAAGACGTTTTCAGAGAAGTATATATTGAGTCAAAAGCAGAGATTAACAGCTAAAAGACAAAAACATTATCTTATAAATACCAATAAACACTTTATAACTTGAAAAATTAAAATAGAAATAAAATTTAGTTTGCGAATGCAATAAAATGTCTAACGGATAAAAAAGGAGAAACATTTTTTTAAAAATAGAATATAACATTTAGCCAAGGGATGTATAACAACAGCCAATTAAACGATAAAAAAAACAGAGATACTATTGGAAATGGTTTTATAAAATACACAGGGGGCATACAATATACTTAAGGGAGGCGTAGGATCTAGAAATTCAATGCAATTATA
>NC_068981.1:48098350-48101539 GCF_001194135.2 Octopus bimaculoides
TATATATATATATATATATATATATATTATAACTAATGGGGAAGTAAATCATAGAACAAAAGGGGAATTAATGTATTATAAATATAGGAGGTATGCAGATTAAAAAGCATTATTATGTACATCGTTATATAACAGAGTGTGTGTTATGAATAATACAAACGACCCTAAAATATTTGTAGGTACGGGTAATCATTTGTACAAAGGATATTCCAACTTCTAATATAGTATCAATTAGGTTTGCTTATCTTAATACCTAAACATTTCGTAAATTTCCATACAACAGAGTTCATATCCATATCGGCTCTCTTCTTACGGCTCACCCCTGCGTACTATATCCTATTTAAGGCTATATAAATGTAGTTTATCACCATTCCTCTTTCTTGACACCCATTAATTTCCTCTACCATCCTAAGTTGTCGTAGGCTTTAGGTATACCATGTTTCCCTCAATTCATTCTGCCACAAAAATAACCAATTGAAATAAAGTAATTATTTTAGTCTCTTGTAATAATGAAATTTCGCTAAAAAATAATGGCTTATCATTTATGTTGGAAACTTATATGGTCGTATGCTCTGGATAGCGGTTTATTTCAAAATGATTTAATGTAATTGATGTAATGATTGATTAAATGGCGCCGCTCGAAACAATCATTGTTACTTATTCCCTTATTACTTAGTTCCTTCATATATGTGTGTGTTTGCATGTCTAAATGTGTGTGAGTGCGTGTATGTGTGTGTGTGTGTGTGTGCGCGCGTGTGTGTGTGTGTGTACGTGTGTGTATGTGTATGGAGCAAATACAGATTAAATAGATTCAAAATATTTGAGAAGAGGAGTTACATGTCCAACAGCTGCTTCTGAGGCCTCGGAGTTAGTTCATAACTTTGAGAAAATCAGTTCATCAGTAATCTGTAGCAACTAGTTGGATTCATCGGACATTTGAAAATATCGGCGACAACTACATCAGGTTGGTTACATACGAGAAAATATATCAGATAATTACGCAATACCATCTATTTTATTTCTTAATAAATTTTCTCTTTCTCATCCTCTTACTCTGAAATCCACTGTAGCTGGAAGCACCAAACATTCTCAATCGAATTTCCTATATGAATATATATATACACACATATATATATATATATATATATATATATATATATATATATATATATATGTGTGTGTGGGGGGTGTACGAAGAATTCACAAAAAACAAAAGACGAACACAGGTGGTGTAGACAATAAAAAGAAGTATTAGTTTAACGGTAGAGCGGAAATGGCGCGAGACAGGCGTGTCATTGTTGAGTCGGATATGTCGGAGTTGTTCCGTGAACCGGTCAACCAAGCGGCGTCCAGCTTGCACGATGTATAGAGAAGGGCAGAGAGAGAGAGAGAGAGTGAGAGAGATAGAGAGAGAGAGAGGGGGAAGAGAGAGCAGGAGATGCAGCAGACTACATTGGTAGAAGTGCAGGTGAAGGAGTCGATGATGGGTGCCGGTGAGGAGTGCGGTGCTGGAGAGGTAAGGGCAAATGCGGCAGCGTGGTAGGAAGCAGAGGAACGAGCCGTGTTGGCAGGTCGGGTTAGGGAAGAAGTTGTGGACAAAGAGATCACCTAGGTTGTGGGATCGTTTGAATGAGGGGATGGGTCGGATAGGGAAGATTTGCGAAGTGGAGAGGTCGGATTGGAGTCGCTGGAAGGCTCGGAGAATGGGGCATTGGAGAGGTAGAGTGGTGGGGTGGTAGGTGATGGGAAACGAGAGACGAGAGATGGCGTGGCGAGTAATGGGGTGGGGAGACCAAATGCACGGTCCACAGAGCGTGCTCTGGCAAGATCGGTGTGGATGAAATGGCAAGCCATGAGTTGAGACTGAGTCTCAAATTCATGGTCGTCACTGCAGAGCCTGCGTAAAGGGAGGAATCGAGAACAGGGGATGGAAAGCTTGATGACTTTAGGATGGGAGGCTTGTAATTAAGGTAATGGTTGCGGTAAACCTTTAAACATTGTTTCCTAATGTCTTAATGTTTTTGTGTTTAACTTTATTTTTATTGTATTTTTTATTAGTTGATTTAGGTCGTGTGTTGAAGGCATTGTCATACATCCTTACATTAATATTAGAAATTTGTATTTTGCTATCATTCATTAAATTATTGCACTTGTATTTACACATCAGTTTCTCGTTAGCTAGTTTATAGCTTTTGCTTATATAATTGTTAGTAATTAACCTCCTCCTTCTTGCTAATATTCCAATCCACTTTAGTTTTATTTCCACGATATTTATTTTTGTTATTAGAATTACCAACACTGTTATTATCGTTAGTTCGCGAGTCAATTCGCGCTGTATTATTATGTTTATCAATGTTATTCAATTTGAAAATTTTCAATTATTTTCCATGACCCGCTTTTCTAGAACTGAACTGTAATAATCTGTATTTAGTGTAAAAGCTTCGTCATTAGCAGAGGGTTTCAGGATAGAATTTGAAATGTAATCAACTTTGTGATTCATCAAAATAACTTATGGCTATAAAGGATGTAGAATCAAAAAGAAATACGTATTCTATAAGTAACCACTCCCCGCCACCCCAAGCCCATGTGCGAATTTCAGCAGAGTGCTGCTACAGAATTTATCTGAACAAACAAATGAAAAAACACCTCTTATGGGAAAATTTCATGGTTTACTAACACCAAGTCTAATTAAAACCAATAGCGGACGATAATTCCTCATCGTAATATGCCCCGACGCCAATAATGCATAAATCACTGCGTATAAACATGCATCAAAATGCAATTTGTGCGATCGAAACATGTCTCTGACAATTATTGTGAATAAACTGAGTAGAAATAAATATAAAATCTGAATATTCAAATTCTTTATTCTCTTCATTCTTGTTATTGTCAATATTGTACTTTATACCCTAAGTAGCCAAGAAATAAACTGGAACGTAAAAAGCTACAACTTTATTAAGTTCGTTCAGCGTTGCATCTCTTAGGTACATCTGTTTGACAAGAGCCAACAACTCGAAACATCAATGTATGAGAATCGTAATAGATGGTGACAGTGGACGAACTGTGCGTTTTCACGCCTTTTTATTCCATAAAAAGAGATTTAGGCGTTGAAATATGTGACGATCATATTTCAACACACATAAGTCCTTTGAATATATATATATATATACATATATATATATATATATA
>NC_068981.1:48102706-48104330 GCF_001194135.2 Octopus bimaculoides
TATATATATATATATACACATAACCAATAAAAAATCTCAGAACGAGGGATAAACAGTAGCTGCACGACAACGTGAAGTATATTTGCCACTTAAATGCAGCTAACCACTAAAGGTGAATGCTACTGTAGTTTGTAGCCCTGGGAGAACACCTACTCAAGCTAGCTGTTGACACACGTACTCTGTCCTCTTAGTATTTGCAATGAGAAATCATCCTTCCATCGTGGACCTGTCGTGATACGCACGGACCTGGGTTTCTTGGTATTTACCCTTCGTCAGCGCAAGACAATGCGAAGGGGTCCGGATGCAAATACATCTTTATTATGGATCCAGCCGACATCTTTACTTGTCCCACATGCGACAACATGTGTTCAACGTAACTTATCAATCTGGATAGCTCCCGACATTGTACGAAAGCGTGCTGAACGGTGTCCTCGTCCTGCCCACATCTTGGACATGTCGGTGGCACTGACAATCCGTGCCTGGATAACTTATCGCGAACAGGTAATGCATTCCTGTAGCACTGCCAGGTTAGGGATTTTAGGAAGTTGGCCAAGTACTCCGGCCTGGAAAAGATTTTGAACAGGTTGGCAAGTTGGTTCTCATCGAACCCCAGAGACTCTCCTAGGACGTCATCGATGTTTACCTCTACCATCCCTCTATAGAACACCGAGGTGACATTCTCGCTGCCAGCCTTGCTCGTCTTGTGGATTAGCCAGAGTGCCGGACGGCACTCATTCTGCTATTCTGTCAGATTCTGTCTTTTAATGAAACCGGGTATAAATCTCTCCAAGTATGCTGGTCGCGGCAAGAACTCCCCCGCCAGCGGACTCCCCGAATTATCACCCTCCAGGTGGCACCAGAGATGTCTCAGCCTCAACGTATGTCTGCACATCATTAGCCAGGGCATTTCCAGATCACCTTTTAACGGTTCCTGACAGCAAACGGAGTGCCTCACAAGTGTCTTTCCTCCCGTCTACAAAAAGCAGAAGAGGAGTCGTTCCAACATGTTTAGCCACAAATCGGGGCAAGGCACAACAGGCAGGTAGTACGTGATTGCAGATGCTATAAACACCTCCACCACCTCCACCCTGCCTTTCAAGGACAGAGGCCTTCCAGACCACTTCTGTATTATGACCTTTACCTTGTCCACTACTTCGCTCCAATTCTTCTCCGACTGGAAGCCTGGGCCAAACCAAACATCAAGCAACTTGAAAGGACCACTTGTCCAGTGTCCATCGACACTGGACGATATCGGCTTGTTCCTCCAGGTGCCGAGGCAGAAGCTGATGGACTTGTCCTTGTTAACTTTTGCCACTGCCACCGCTTGGTATCCTCGCAGAGCATATTCTACACGGGGTATCTGTGCTTCGTTGGCCATGGCGAGGGTGATGTCGTCCGCATAAGCCAAGGCAGACTTACCGCATCCGATTTAATTTGTGTTGCCTCCTAACTTCTCCAACTTTCGCAGTAATGGATCAAGAGACAAAACGTACAGAAGAGGAGACAAGGAACACACTTGACGCACTGAATGCTTGATCAAAAACGACTCCGTAAGGTAGCCGTTTATATGAAACTTGGACTTGATATATATATATATATATATATATATATATATATATATATA
>NC_068981.1:48104629-48106479 GCF_001194135.2 Octopus bimaculoides
CTATACACGAATTATCTTCATGAAATAAGGCTGCCGTACAGTTCTACCGATTACATTGGGGTTATTTTTCAAAATGCCTCAGCTCATATATATATATATATTATGTATTTACGGCATATATGTTATTCTTTTCTTGTGTCAGTCATTTAACTGCAGCCATGCTGGCAATATGTACTATATGCATAGATACACATGTGTATGTGTGTGTGTGAGTGTGTTTGCGTTATCTTGTATATGCATGTGCAGCACAAAATGCGTTAGTGCTTAGAAAGTTGGGTTTACTCCTTAAGTCCTTATTTGACATCCTAAATTCACTCGTAAATCTACTTATGTATTCCCTTTTAATATGTTGAGATATCATACATATTGAAATAAAATTAAACTTTAAAGTTCATATTTTATTTTGTTTAGTCGAAAATGCAACAATCTCTTCTTTAGAGAAAGCTATAAAAATAGTTTGACTTAATATATGTGGATATAAGGAAAATAATACCACAAAGCTCCCTATGGTCGATATTTAGTATCCTCAATTTAAACAGAAAAATTAAAGAGTTGATTAAGGAGTAATCATCAAATCGTGCAGTAATAGAATTTGTGCTATGCATTAATATTTCCGATGTAAAACCTACGTATTTGAGGAAAAAAATATATCATGAAAAATGTCTAATTGCTATTTCAAATTCATAGACAAATTTTGATTCATAACGTGACAGTTGTATGACTCTAGAAATCATCATAAATGTTTTCACTTTATTATATATATGACAAGTTTTATATTCTTCGTTGTAAAACTTCATAGCGTGCGCAAAGCAATTAAACCAATCGGCTGAACAGCTACTTGTAACTTGCAATGTGTCGTTGTTTAACATTTTGATGATTCAGAACATATATTCTAGTCTCATTTCACACTTTGCGAATTAGGCTCAACAAAATTTAACGAATTTATTAGTAATCAGGAAAACTGTGGCAAGATAATAACATCATAGAATTTTATGAATCCCTTGAGTATTAAATGTGCAACTTCCAATTATGTGCGCGTAGTATATCATTATATCAATTATTTAGAAATGATAAATAAAATGTCTGGAAATAACAATTCAAACACTGTTAAAATCAACTTTGCTTCTAATGTGAACTATATAAATTTCACACTTTCCACCAATTACCAAATGCTTTCTATTGCATCTGTTTTATTTGTTGAGGAGAAAGGAAAAACATAGAATTGAAACACACGCGTAAACGTGCAGCACAGACGCAAACGCTTACACACATACATGTTTACGTATACGAAATTTTTCTAACGGTTTCGTTTGCTTTTTGGGTGAGGTGGAGGTATATTCGACACTACCGTATATAGTACCTGAATGGATCTATTGATACTATAAAATTCTTGAAAGTTTATCAAGAATACAGAACCCGGAATGCAGGTGTCTAGAAACGTTCGTTTACGGCAGTGAATTCGGTATTATCTACGTATACAGGCATGATGTGATTTCCTGAAGGTGATTTCGCATGCACTCACATACATCTATACACGCACGTACATGCAAACACGCACACTTTCACAAGCCCGCACATAAGGTTCCATGTACGTGTCTATAAACGCACAGACAAAAAGAAGAGTGTAGGGGAGAAAACAGAAAAAAAATATGTGGAAAATATACAAAAATACACAGTAATTTCCCTTTGTTTACGGTCATTTATCACAGGAATTTTCAATGGCCGGATAACTGAAGAGATGTTGGCGTGGGTTCCCACCCCGGCATCCGAAACTCGGAGTTTAATCAGGTCTACCGAATCAGTGTCACATATTTTTACATATGTATATATATATACATATACATATATAT
>NC_068981.1:48107036-48116991 GCF_001194135.2 Octopus bimaculoides
ATATATATATATATATATATATATATATATATACATGTATACTATTAGCTTCTTTCAGTTTCCGTCTACTCACAGGTATTCCGTCGGCAGGAGACTATAGTAGAAAACACACGCCCAAGTTGCCACGCAGTCGGACTCAACCCTGCACCATATGGTTGGGATGCAATCTTCTTTATTTCATAAATTGGCTATGAAAGCCGTACATAAATGGGACAAACAAGGACAGAAAACCATAGAGGGTGAAAAATTTGCTTATTACGAAGGAAAGACTTTGGAATGATAAAATGTAAATGTCATGCTGTTAAAAATTATCTAACCGCCCCTTAAACATTTCTATATAAACATGATGATCATCGTAAATTTAGCAATGTGTGACTGAAGGAAAGACATTCAATCGCCACGTTAGAACCTTTCTTTTTCCTTCTGGCCCCACTTACCTGGTTCCAGTCACACGCAGCTTGTTCACTACTTTCTTCCAATATTTCGTGAACATATCCTGTGGTAGTTATCTCTTCTCCAGCCTGATCTTGCAAGTGATGTGGTAACTAAAGAAATTAATCAACTCCTGGCTGGAGACAAAGGTGCCTGTCACTATACTTCTTACACACGTCTTCCTTACTTTTTCTTTCCGCATGGCTACTACGTAGAAAAAAAAGCCTTCGTTTCCCTCTGGGGTGAAGGACGAGACACAATCTTGGTAACAACCGATATCTGTACTCTTCCCATTGTTGATAAATATTGCTTGGGCATATCAGTAAGAGGGCATTTTGTGCCGTGAAAGCTTGTCTCGAACTGGCAAAGCTGAGCGGTAGCTCTGCCAAGCCAGAGATATCTGGTTATTATCCAAATACCCCGGCCAGAAAGTTCTCCTGACTTTGATCAAATGATTTCCATCAAAGACCAGGGTCTCCCCCAGGACATTGTCTGACCTAAATTTCACTAACCCGCTATAGAATCCCGCAGTGGAACTCCCGTTGCGGGTATTGCCCACCCGAGAGAGTAGCTAAAGTGCCTGATGTCACTCTAATTGCTAATCCCCCAGCCTAGATATTCGTTAGATCCATAGACCGATGTCCAACAGGAACATCAACTGTGGAAGATTCAACGTTACGTGCGGTGATCGCACCTTCTCTCCATCCAGGTAAAGCCAGAAGTGACTCAAACTTAACGCGAATTTTCGCATCTTCAGCGAAAGCAACCCTAGCCCACCCTTTAGCGGATTTTGGCAGCAGAAAACGCTTCACAAGTGGCTTTCCTCCCTAACATAAAAAGCGGAAAATATCGTTCCAACTTGTTCAACCACAAATCGGGGCAGGTCACAATGGTCAGGCCGTAGGTGATAACAGAATATCACAACCTCCGGCCTCCCTAGCAAGGATAACGCTCGACCAGACCAGGTCTGGTCTAGGGCAGTCAACTTGCTCCAGTTCTCTATCTAGAAGTCTGGATAGAACCAGACCCCGAGAAACTGAACTGAACCTTCCATCCAACCCTCCACAAGGTTATTGGACGACATAGAGTTGCCCATCTTGGTGTCGAATTGCAAGCCCACTGATTTATCCTGGTTAATTTCTGCTCCTACTACTGCTAAGTGTCTTTTGATGGCGTTTTCCACAAAGAAAGCTGCCCTTGTTTTGACACGATGATGGAGATGTTTTCCGTATATGTAGCAACTTCTCTTCCGCACCACAGCCATGCAGCACGTCTCCTAACGCCTGCAACTTCAACTGCAATGGCTCAAGATCCAATACATACAAAATCGGTGACATGGGACATATCTGGCGTACTGAACGTTCAATCTTGAACGGTTTTGAAAACAAATCCCGTTTACTCGGACGATAGACTCGATGTCGCTGTACAAAGCAGCAATCCAACTGCTGAAAGTCAGGCCCAAACCAGCTTTAATTCCATCACAGCCCAATGCACGTATTTTAGCCCTGAAACCTGCATCCTTATATTTGGCTTCGAATTGACGGTCCAATGCCATTCTCGCTGCTAATATTTGGGATGCAGAGCCCAATCTCAACGCCGCTTCTAAAACCTTAAATAGGTTCCCTTTTATCCTAGCCTTAGCTGACGGCTAAATCTAATAGACTCAAAATGTATGGCGCTTTGTAAGGCAAGCCACCACCGTTTATTCACCACATTGCCGCTTAATGTCCTTTTCACTAACTACCTTAAACCGCTACGGTATGCCTCACAAGCCAAAATAGACTTGTTCAGCTTCCAGTAGCCGGATCCCTCCTTATAGTCACTATCGCAGTTCAGCCTACACTTAGCCATTTTATGGTCAGTGTAGGCGACTTGAACAATCTATGGACAGCTAAAGGTAGACTTTTCTCTAATCCTTATAACTATCCTGTCTAAGCAAGACTTGAGCTTTCCGTCGCCATTCATCTAGGTCCACACTGGGGTGCTCGGGTGCTGAAGTTCGTATCAATCTGCTAGCTGAAAACGCTGAAGCATATCGATGAGGCGTACGATAACACTCCTACTAGTCGAGTCACAGCTATCCAGACGTGCATTCAGGATGGCTTTTTAGTCTCCTAACACAACAAATGCCTTGAAAGTCACGAGAAAGTTATCTAGGCACTAAGAGAAATCAGGTTGTTGCCTTCTTGCACAAGGCGCGTAAATAACGATCAAATTGAAGGCCTTGTTGCTGTATGTCACTTTAAGGACGATCAGCCCACATTCAGGGTCTACAAAGACCGTACTTGTCTCTAGAACTAAGCCTTTTCGGACCATAACCACTGCACACTTTTGACCTTCGGTCTGACCAGGAGACATGATTTTCTCATAGCCATTCAGCAGAGCCCAGAGGGTTTGTACTCTTTACAGCTTGGTCTCTGTAGCAACCATCAAATGTATATCATATGATCTGGGTGGCGATGTGGGGGGCCACTTCATATCTCAACAGGGGGCCCCTCTTTTCTCCTCTATCCTGAAGTATTTTGGAACATTTTTTTAACCTGGAGATGTCTTCTAGAAGCCTCTTCTTCAGTTGTTGAAATAATATTTCCCCTATCAAAGCACATTGTCTAGGATAGTTTTTGTGCTTTCGATATAAGTTAGTGTGTTGTGTTGCTATCACTTCATTTGTATATTTTTCTTTTGCGTCGAACTCGTTCGCCTGTTCTTTTTTCTGGGAAGGTTAAGCGGGATTGTTTTAATCTTTCAGTTGCTGTATTTTCCGTTTTTGTAGGGGATGTTGACGGGAATTGTGTCAACGTTCTTTTCGTCGAGTCACCAAGAAGAGTACTCCTCCTCGACCGCCTCCATGGTGTCCTCTGGGGAGGTGCAATTTTATTCTCAGGTGCCGTCGACTTTGAAGGGTGGGTATCTTTGTTGTTGTCAGGACTGGTGCGTGCGAGGGTTGGGGCTTTTGGAATACTTCTTTAGAGATTTGTGTCGGCACCCCAGTTGGGAGAGTAGGTGTCTTTGCTATTGTAGAGGCTGGTGTGTGTGTGGTTTTGAGAGCATTTTTTTTGGTTTCTGTGGGGTCAGGTATAAGTGTATTCATAGAAGTTTGGGCATTAACAATATCTTCCTTTTTACCCCGCGTCGTAGTTAACCCTTACGTGGCCTTTTCGTCCACATTTAAAACATTTGAGTTTTTTTTACCTCCACGTGGACTTTGAGGTCCACGTCCTCGCCCACGAGTACCCTATCAGGAATCCTTTCTAGGTCTTCTTTTATCGCTTGAAGGATGGCGGCAATGCTCTGACTATGCCACTTTAGGGGGGAAGAGTGTGTTATTTGTAGGATATTAATTTTATATTCCCTGTTAAATAATAGGGCGGTCATCAACCACGCTGCACCAACCTCCAGTGGTACCTCTGCCACCCTAACACGGGACGTGCGTCACTCCATATAGGTTTGCAGAAGCACCACTTGTTTTGTGTTCAACGGGCTGACAGAGTGCTCGCGGGCCATCTCTGTTCTTCTGAATCTGACTTCCATTGTGCCAAATTTCCGTCCTCTTTTTATATAGCTAATATGTTTCCATATAGGGTGCCAGGCATTTTTCAATTTTAGTCTGTTCCATATATTTCATTTTTTTTTCTTGTGTGCAGAATGTTTTCAATATAATTGTTTCTTTTTTAATTGTGTCTGTTGTGTTGGTGTGACATGATATTTTTCCTCACCCTCCTCCTCTGTCATTCTTTTAGACATTTCCTGGAGCTCCCATAATGGGTTCTCCAGACTTACCGTTTGTACGGCGGCAACTACTGCAAAGCCTTTAATGACTTGTTTTGGAGGATGGTTAGCCTCTAAATCTTCACTCTCTTCGAGGGAGCAGTTTTCTCTTATCTCCACCGACGTTTCAGTCAATATAAATAAGCAGAAAGCACAAGAACAAAAAAAAAAAAAACACAGTTTCAAGTTGTCTTTTTTTTTGCACTCAATATGTTCAAATCCCACCCCTTTCAGCGGGGGAGGTGTAACTCATTGAAGCCAAAAACTACTGAAAAAAAGGTCTTTTTTTCAAAAGGAAAAATTATAGGCATCTGTTCCTTTTTTTGTGTTTAAAAAGAAAAATCACTTCCTCTCAAGAAGAACAACAGTTCAAATTCCACCCACTTCAGGTGGAGGGGCACAGCTAAAAACAACAAAAAAAAGACTTATACGGCTGAATACAGATCATATTTTCAAAAGAAAATTGTAGGTTACCCTTTTTTTTATTTTCAACCGTTCAAAAAATAAATTCCTGACAATAGGAACAACTGTTCAAATCCCACCCCCGATTGCGGGTGTAGCGCAGTTCAACAATGCCTACGTAGGCTAAATTTTTTAAAAAATGCATTCCATTGAAGAATCCAGTCGAATAAACAATTACCAAATACCTACAGAAATTTCATTATATATCGTTTACAATTTGATTTCTTTTAAATAAACCTTAGAAACATATCCATTCGTATCTTCATCGCAAAGTTACGCTTTTGTGAAATAGACATCTTACCTGATAATCACTAGTTTCATATTCTCTGGAAACTAATATCTGACAATATTGTTTTATAATTTGTTTTATTTTGTTTGGTTTTTCTTAAAATTTATCAAAGAATCTTAGAAATCCTCATTCATTTTGTCTTAGATATGCTTGATTTAATGCTAAAAATGCTTCAATATTTTTAAAGCATGACAAAAGATATTGAAAATTACCGTTTTGTATGTGATACTTCAATCTAATTCGGTGATGAATAATTGATTGGTGATGCTGAAGATTTATAGACTTTAAATATCCCTAGCGTAATGAAGGAAGATGAGATATGTTAATCGCTTGAGTGCACTGAGCATACATACAGGTACTTATGTGTTTGAATGAGGAAAATTAATAACTTCTGTAAATATAAAGGCAGCGTCAATGAAGCTATTTGAATATTTATAGGTTGAAGTGTAATGTGGCTTAATCATCGAGGGTCCTTTATACTGTATACACAGACAACTCCAAATAAATGTAAAGCTTTCTCAACTGATACGTTACTTGTTTCAATAAGGAGATTCACTTTTATAATGGAAATCTCCCTGCTTTACATATTAGTTTGTCTGTTCACATTTGGAACACCTGTAATGAATAAAACGGATATATGTCTAACCGGCATCAAGGGTATTAGGTCAGAATGACAAATCCGATGCGAAGACTGTGAGAATAAATTTAATGAATTTAAAGTAGAAACACTAAGTATAATAAAAATGAGGCTAATCTTCAAAATTCTATGATGTCAAATGTCCTGGATGATAGAGCAACAAAACAACTGTTATAACAAATCTATCGCAAAAGAGAATGGATATATATTTGAGTAGAAGATGACAAACGTATGAATATCAAGCCGAAAAAACATATCAGGGGAAACGACATCTCACCAAACAGGACTTGAATAAAAATGAGATAGACAGTGAACAAATATGCCTAAAACCATATCTCACTAAACTAACAATAGAATCTCTTACCGAGATTTCACTTCCTGCTATCAAATCCTAATCCTCAGTGATCTACCATCGTTATAATATGCTGGTAACTAATTTGGTTGATGGTCCTATAGAAATATCTGCGACTTTATTACATGCCGGTCTGCTTCTCATTCACTCGTTTAGCTACGGTAAATACATGCGATCATGTCATCTATAGATCACAGTTGGGTGTGTAGTTTCTAAAATGTTACTAGACACTTACAGTTTACTACTCTCTGCATAATGACATTGGCAGGAAAATAAACCTATCTTCGTACATATGGCAGGGTGAGTGGATAAATCTCGAAGGTCTGTATATCAACTTGAACATCACCGCGAAAAGTCGATAAGACAATCTCTTCTCAAGGACTTTTGGCAGGAATGCCGAGAAAAGTATCTAAAATCGTCTGTCACTGCAGTGCTACAGTGAATCAATACTTATTTAAAGCAAGTTCTAAATATGTGGAAGTAGTAGTCGTGATATTTACCGATTCTTTCCTGCAGGGGAGATGCATTGACCTTTGTTCAATACTTGCCGACATGTCTGGAACGAATCCACCTTTCAGCCAAATCAGTACTGGAAATTAACGCGAAAGTCAACTTTAAAGGGTAGTGACGCTAATATTCCTCTCACTAATAGCTGTGACCACAGATATTATGTGAGGAATACGTCTGAACTCTTTGCACATTCTAGCTAAGCATTCACATCAACTTCAAGTACCATTTGAAGAGGAAAGTGGAACTTAATGATGGTGGCCCTGTTTTAGCGTGTCCTTCGAAAAGTTGTTGCGAGTTGTAAGACTGAGGTTTTATTTGGTTTAACCGCGTATGTTTCAATATGCACAGAAACAGACACTGGATGAGAACACATTCGACGTGGGAGATACAGTGGACTAATTCGTTATTTTGTCGGGGAGCTCCGTCCAAATCATCCTATTTGGTCTTAGCCACTAATAAGGAATTTTCATTGTAGACATTGTGATCATATTCTATCGTTTCATATCGTGAAATATGCATTCTCATCATATAAAACTCAAATTACTGTGCTGTATTATGTTCATTGTAATCTCCTGTGCTTTGGGCGTTTCCGTTCAATAATACATCATCATTATCATCGTCACCATTATCCCCATTTTTTAAATTCTACAGGTGTTTTAGACAAACTAATAAGCGTAGTATAAGATGCATTTGGCGCAAATGTCTATACGTTAAAGTTTGGAGCCCGAAACAGATTGCCATTAGACTACTGCAAACTGCGAAATATCTTCATATGGACTTTATGTCATACTCGACGGATCGTCTTCAGGATCTTTTCCCTTTGGACGCCACACCGAGAAATTAAATTTTTGTAACTAAACACTTTCAAACTTCGGACACTGGTAGAATGCGTCATATAAAACATATTTTACTCTTAGTGATGTTGAGAAAGGTTTATATTTTCAAAGTTATATTTTCAAAGTTATCAATGACGTGTATTCAGGTGAATAAAATTACTGCCGTTGTTTCTCAACAACTATCGGCGGTGTATATTTCGTTCGTCACCGTTATTTATGACATCGTTCGTGTGTTTGTACTGGTTTTAGCTTTAAGGCTTTAGGGTTAGGGTTAGGGTCAGTGTTTTAGGGTCAGGGCTAGGAATAGAGTTTTAGAGTTAGGGTTAGGGCTTTATGGTTAGGATTAGGGTTCGGGTTTTAGAGTTAGAGTAAGTGTTAAGGTTAGGGTTTTAGTTTTAGGGATAGGGTTTTAGAGTTAAGGTTAGTGTGTTAGGGATAGGGATTTACGGTTAGGGATTTAAATTTAGGGTTAGGGTTTTAGGGTTAGGGTTTTAAATTTGGGTGAGGATTAGGGTTTTAAAATTAGGGTTAGGGTTTTAGGGTCACGGTTTGGGTTTTAGGGTTAGGGATAGGGTTTTAGAGTTAGGGTTAGGGTTTTAAGGTTATAGTAAGGGTTAGCGTTTTAGGGTTATGGTGAGGGTTAAGGTTTAGGGTTACGGTGAGGGTTAGGTTTGGTGTTTTAGGGTTAGTGTTAGGGTTGGGATTTTAGGGTTAGAGGTACGGAAAAATGTGAAAAATGAAGAAATTGGAGAGGGAGGGGCAAAAATGTATTTCCTAAAATAGTAGCTGAAAAACAGGAAAAAAACTAAAAGCAGTAGAAATGACCAAACGATTGTGATAATGCCATGAACTAAACATGTCTCAAATACACTCAATTTATTAATGCAAACGTAACCGAGATGAAATATGCCATAAATAACAGAGGCAAACGAAATAGACACCACCAGAAGTTGTTGTTGACAAACAACAGCAGTAATTTTAGTCAGCTGTGTACACGTCATTCATTGTTTGAAATTACCGAAAATAGACAGCTTTAACACGAAATAACTTTGGAAATATAAACTTTGCTCAACATCATTAAGAGTAAAAGATGTTTTGTATGACACATTCTACCAGTGTTCGAAGTTTGAAAGTATTTAGTTGCAAAAAATTAATTCAACGGGCAAAGATCCCGGCTTCGTTGATATTACAAAAGGATTGCTTCATCGTGCAATAATTCGCCACGATAAATAAAATGATAATAATAACAACAACAGCAACAGCAATAATAGTAATAATAATAATAATAATAATAATATATATTCACAGACACGACTGGAAGCTATGCCAGCACTATGGAATAACAACAGAAAAAAGATGGTATAAACACACGCCAGAAAAGGTCACAGAAAACGAGAAAGCAACCATACTCTGGGATATGCCAATACACACAGATAGAGAAATTAAGGCAAATAGACCAGATATACTTGTCAAAGATCATGAAGAAAAAAATGCTTTCTAATTGATGTATCAATACCAGCAGATGACAACGTTTCTCTAAAAGAAATGGAAAAACTTTCAAAATACAAAGACCTGGAAATACAGATAAATCGAATGTGGAATCTAAAAACAGGAACAATTCCTATCATAGTAGATGCCTTAGGTATAATAAAAAAATATTCAGACAAATACATAACAAAAACACCAGGACTTACAAATATATATAACATACATAAAATTGCACTACTGGGCACTGCACACATTCTACGCAAAACACTTTCAATACAGTAAACATAAGAGCACCGCAGCAAACCACAGCACATACCCAAGGCGCACAGAGCTGCGCTCGGTAGTGAAGTGAAAGCACGTTATAAAAATAAAACTACTGAACAATAATAATAATAATAATAATAATAATAATAATAATAATAATAATAATAATAATAATAATAATAATAATAGTAGTAGTAGTAGTAGTAATAAAATGCATTGTAAAATTCGAAATCGACGGAACAACCTTTCACTCGAACTAAATCCACGTGCATATGATATATATTTGTGTTGGTCTTCAACGTGTAAATAGGGAGATGGTAATCTAATATCATTGAATTATATATAGTTTATGTGATATTTGTTGCACGAAATAAATAACATTCTTAAAATTAGTATATATAATTCAGTTGGGACAACTGAATACAGTTGATAGTAAACAAGTTGGGAAGGAAATAAATAATACCGAAACAGTCATAAGATGTAGGAGACTTACCAGGCCTACTTGCTTTTCTATTTTCTACTCAGCCATATATCATATACTACAGCAATATTACTTCAACAAGCGCTTTATGAAACGGATATATACTACATATGAGCTTTTCTGGAAATTCTTTTTCTCCTCGTGCATTACATGCAATATTCCTTTGAGTGGTTTGCTACGTTTTGCAGATGTTTCCACGAAATAGCAATTTCCTCTTCTCTTATATATTTCAAACTCTACCTTGTAAAAAAAAAAAGAACAGGCATAGACGACATCAAGCATAAAGAAGCCATTAAGCTACGAAAAATATTTTTAGTTTATTATGTGCTTATATACATTTGTCTGGATATATAGGAATAGCGAGCGGATGATGAAGACAGTGAAAAATATAATCTGTTGGAAAGAGCCGATGATATCTCTCTCTCTCTCTCTCTCT
>NC_068981.1:48117304-48119936 GCF_001194135.2 Octopus bimaculoides
TGTGTGTGTGTGTGTGTGTGTGTGTGTGTGTGTGTGTGTGTGTGTGTGTGTGTGTGTGTACATTTGCATATCACTTCAAATTAGAAATTATTTTAAGAGTAGCATCATCAGACTAATTTATTTCCTGAACATCGTTTTGCACTTCATAAATATGATATATTTTACAAGACTCACATATCATCTCCAGAATTATATACATTCATAAATATCTTCCGGACGCGTATCCATTAGTCTAAATGAAATCTTAAAGATCTCTCTTCAGGCTAACACGGCATGTTTTCACAGTTCTTTATGCATGGTACGACACTAAAGGAGATCAGTTTCTGCATAAATCAGCGCACTACGTTAGTAATATTTTATATTCCTTCTGCAACTCATATTCATAAACGTAGTAAATAGTTATAATATACTACGTTTAACAATAGAAGTGCGCTATTGCTTTAAAATAAAAACGCACTCGAAAACTAATAGCCCTAGATATGAATTTATTTTCTGCATGTATTTTAAAGCACTGAACACATTAATCTGCGTTAATAGGACAAAGGTAACGAATCAAAATAAAGTGTCTGATAGTGGATATGGATACTTTCTATGAGGTGAGTATTACTGTGAAATACACCCAAAAACTTTTAATTCCAATAATAGTGAAACGTCAGACTTAATCATTACAATGCATTTATGCCTATCATTTTAACTTTCAATTTAACCTCTACTTCATTGTTTCGGAAGGATTTAGTGATACATGTATATGTGTGCACTTGCGTTATTTATAACAGATAGATATATCTGTGCACATACATATATACACAGAGTGGTAACGAGACACAGAGTGAGTATTTGTATAAAGACTATTACAATGCGAAATAATATTAACTCAAGATATTTCGATAACATTAGTCAAAGACGCAAGAAAACACTTTAAAATATTTTACTGCGATAATAGTAACAGGTGAAAATGTAGCGACAGGGGAAGTAGTATTGGTGATAGCAGTTGTAACGTTTGTAATAGTAATAATAATAGTAATGGTAGTAGAAGTAGGAAGGGGAAGGGATCTTTTCCTTTTGGCCGGCACGTAGAAAAAATATTATTTTGTAACTAAACAATTTCACATTTCGTATACTGGTAGAATGTGCCATTTCAAACATCATTTACTCGTGACGTTTTTTAAGAAAATTCTTTATTTTCGAAGTTATTTTATGTTAAAGTTGTCGTATTTCGATAATTTCAACCAATCAATTACGTCTATTGAGGTGAAAACAATTACTGCTGTGGTTTGTCAACAAGACGTTCTGGCGGTGTAAATTTACTTTGTCACTATTATTTATGACATCGTTCGTACATTTGTACTGGTTTTAGCTTTAAGATTTTAGGATTAAGTTTAGGGTTCGGGTTTTAGAGTTTGCGTTAGGGTTTTAGTGTCAAGGTTAGGGTTTTAGGGTTAGGGCTAGGGTTCGGGTTTTAGGGCTGGGATAGGCTTTTTACAGCTACTATTTTCGGAAAGATATTTTTGGCCCCCTCGAAGTTCTTCATTTTTTCATACTCAACCGTAACTCTAACCCTAAAATCCCAACCCTAATGCTGAAACCATAACCCTAACCCTAACTCTAATAGGAAAACACTAACCCTAACCCTAAAACCCCAACCCAAACTCTAAAACCCTAACCTAATACTAAATCCTTAAGCCTAATCCTAAGATCCTAGACAAAACTTTAAAACACTAACCCTAACCCAACCCTAAAGCCCCAACACTAACTCTAAAACCCTATCCGTAACCCTAAAATCCTAACCATGACCCTAAAATCCTAACCCTAAACCTAACTCTAAAACCCGAACCCTATCCCTAACCCTAAACCCTAAAACTAAAACTAGTGCAAACGCACGAACGATGTCATAAATAACAGTGACAAACGAAATATATACCACCGATAGTTGTTGTTGACAAACAACGGCAGTAATTTTATTCAAGGGAACAGATCCCAAAATAGGCAGAACGTCTTGCTGACAAACCACAGCAGTAATTGTTTATCTTCCCCAACATAAACTTTCCCTCCTTCAAACGAGCTTATAGGCCACAATTTCTTTCATAACCCCATCTCCTATCCAGTATAATTCACCTACTCCCACCCACGGTGTCGCACTTGCCCATGCCTCTCCAACACTACCATCTTCACAGGTACCCATGATTGTCCCAATAATATCACCGATTCTTTCACCTGCACTTCTCGTAATGTCATTACTGCATTTCCTGCTCCTTCTGTCCTTCCCTGTCATCGGTCAAATGGGACGCCGCTTGGCTGGCTAATTCATGGAGTACATCCAAGATATACGACCCGGCAGTGACACTCCGGTTTTGTTACATTTCGTCTCAACCAGTCATTTGCTAAACGTGTCTTTGTTCGGACTTTGCACACCACGTGGTTAGACACACGTCAACTATTATTATATCCTGTTCTTTTAGCCTGATTTCTTTCCAAACAGACCGCTGAAATCTACAGGTGTTTTGGGTTTTTTTTTTCATTCTCCCTCTGCTTAACGAAAAAATACTTTAACATTTTTCCCTCGCGTGAAACTAATATATATATCTGTCATCGTCTTTAGATTTCAATAAATTTATATACATACATACATATA
>NC_068981.1:48120125-48121213 GCF_001194135.2 Octopus bimaculoides
GAAACATATGTTGTGTTTCGGGAGAGTCATTTTCTTGTTTGTGCCTTACAATTTAACATACTCACCGGTAAAACTTCCACTTATTTCTTATTTTTATTTTCCTAAACATTTTATTGCGTTTTGCACCCTTTTCAATAGTCTTGACTCTGTCTGTCATTTACACTGCGTTCCTTCTAGTTTGTGTGTACGCATGTGTGTCGGTTAGTGTGTGTGTGCCTATGCATGCATGCATCTACGTATATATTTATATGTATGCATGTATGTATGTATATGTGTGTATGTATACATGTGTGTGTATGCATATGTATATATGTAGCTATGTATGTATGTATGTATTCTGCATATTCATGTTGTTCACAAGAACTCAACTTTGTCATACATGAAAATTGTCATACTGATAGTAGACTTAGTTAGGTTAATGAACAATGCGTCCCCACTATGCGAACCCAATGAAACCGAAAAAAAAAACATATACAGAACTTCATGCACCACATGCAGTTCTCTAGATATGATCAGAAAGATAGAGTTCGAGTATACAGGGCGGGGGGGGTAGAAAGAAATTAGATAACATTATACGTAATTATACCAGTGGTACCTGCTGTCGATATAGGAACAAAGAATGGAATAGGATACAAAGAATTTGTGACAAAGCAAACAGAGTGAACACGTGGTAAAAAACCGGTAAATATCAACGAGTAATATTTTTAGAGGCGACAGCCCATGGAGAACTAGCCCGTAGATTTAGAAAAGCTCTGAAGGAGACCAAATTCAACATTAAGATTGTTGGAACTTCGTCAGATCACAACTAAGTAGGACGTACACTTTTTAGAATACCATATACACCAATGATAAATCCATGTTATGTAGGATTAGCCCTGGCATTAACAGTAGTATTAGAAATGTAGTTTACAATATAAGATGCATAGAAGGTGCTTGTAAAGACATAAACATGACATAAAGAGGGGAGACATCTAGGAGCATTGCGGAACGACTAAATGAGCATATGAGACAATATGATAACAAAGAACAGTCCTCCATACTCTACCAACATGTCCAAGACTAACATGGAGGCAACCTAGGTCAACTTG
>NC_068981.1:48121561-48122850 GCF_001194135.2 Octopus bimaculoides
ATATCAACAGACAAGCACACATACGCAGACGGAGACTGAAACACATGACCATATATACACACACACTTTACTTCACACAAGGACACATATGGAGACACGTGCCCACACATATGGAGATGCACATCCATACATACATATATACATATGCATACACGCATATATATACATACACAGAAGCTATGATAGACCGTTGACCAAACACCATTCAATTTTTTTTCTCCGTGTTTTTCTCCTTGTTTTCTCCGTATTCTCTCTGTTCAAGAGCGTAGCTGGAAACGTTAAAGACTTTCCGTATTCCCGAGCGTCATACTAATACATCCTCTTGTTGTTTATACCACCTGTTCTCGTCTGCTGTTGTTTTTTTCGTACATTCTCCCATATATACATACACACATGCATACATACATGCATGCATAGGCACACGCACACATGCGCACAAACAAACAAAACAGAACGCAGTGTAAATAACGGACAGTCAAGACTATTGAAAAGTTTGCAGGGCGCAACGAAAATTTTAGGAAAATAAAAATAGGAAATAAGTGGTAATTTTACCGGTGAGTGTGCTAACTTATAAAGCACAAAAAGAAAACGACTCTAACCAGACACAAACGAATATATATATATATATAATGGCATTACTACAGAATAATGCCACACACCAGACTACCCAAATAAAAACATTTCAGTACCGATTGCGAGGGAAAGCAATCCTCAAAAGAAACCAACCATAAAAAAAAATAAAAACCTCAACTATGTATCGACCGATTTGTCGATTACCAGAATGAAATCTAGTTTCCGCAGGTCAGCATAGTATAGTACCAATATATATATAAATAAACAGAATCCTCACCTTATCAAAACGAACACCTTATGCATCCGACAAAGCTAAGGGAATGATGTTTATCTCTATACATCCTATTTTGAATTTATTAATGAAATATATATCCGGAATATATTCAATGCTGAATTTTATTCCGCTTTGGACACGTGTACCGAGAGCAACTCAGAAAGATTCCCCCTTTTTTGCAGAGATGTATAGAGATAAACATCATTCCTTTTGCTTTGTCGGATGCATAAGGTGTTCGTTTTGGTAAGGTGAGAATTTTGCTTATTTATATATATATTGGTACTATACTATGCTGACGAGCGCAAACTAGATTTCATCCTGATAATCGGGAAATTGGTCGATACATAGTTGAGTTTTTTTTTTTAAAAAAAGGTTGATTTCTTTTGAGGGTTGCTTTTCCTCGCATTCGGTACTAAAATGTGTGTGACATTATTCTGTAGTA
>NC_068981.1:48123165-48127394 GCF_001194135.2 Octopus bimaculoides
AAATACGCATATATACAGACATAAGTACAGATAGGCATATCAATATGTGTATGTGTGTGTGGTGGAGTATCAACAGGACTCCATGTTACTCGACCGCTGTTCGCAATTCAAGGCTATGCCTTTAACGAAATGATGCACATTCCGTCCCAACCTTCTGCCTCTATCAACAGGAAAAACAAAACATTTTATTTTGCTTGGTGAATTTGAAACTAGCAGCCAATAACTCCGATATACCACCATAATATTGGCTGCACCACAACCCTAGCTGCCCCACAAGCAAGATCAGGGTTCCTAACGACCTCCGTCTACGCCGACGACAGGCAATCTTCAAAAGTGAAGCATCCTCTGCAAACCTATACATTCGCTTTCTTTGAAGTGGGTGTGCCCATTCACATGCACACATACACACATACACTCACAAACACACACACATACACACACAAAAACACACATACACACACAAACACACACACATACATACACAGCACACATATATGTACATATGCATCTTTCTTTTCTTTTATTTCCACAAAACTAAACCTAAGATCAAGGCCCCCTCGCCCCCAGCACCCCTGTTACAATTACTCTACCATACATTTGTCATGCCGGTACATTCCCGAAGAAAACAAGAACGCACTCACATACGTTCTCACAGAGAAACACGCACACATTCGTACATTTACATACAAATGCAATTATCCATACGCACACACAGATTTGCTTGAATCCTAAACACATTCGCTCACGCGCACTTATACAACTGACAATAGTGCACACATTATTGCACGCGTGGAAACACACACACACACACACACACACACATGCATTTAGACACACATCTTCATACGACGAATATCACACTCGTCGGTGTTGTACACTGCTAACAAATTCCTACATGTTCGTCCACGCACGTTTTCACACGCGGTTAATACGCATTCACACCCATACATACATACATACATGCATACATACATATATACATACATACTTACATACATAGATACATACTACCAAACATGCACATATAAATAAACGAGCTGATGCCATCAGCCCCTCATCCATACACGAACTCTCACCCATACACCAGCTTACACACACGTACACACCCCGTTCACTCATACTCACACATTTTGTATGCATAGACTCCCAGACGCACACCCAGTCGCAGGCCATCTTCCTTGTGGCCTCAAAGTCCCTTCAAATACCTGCCAGACAAGAGCGTTATGACCAGGCAGGTTGTCCAAGTAATTCTCCTAGCTTATGTATTGAGTCTCACTGAATTGCACGTCTCTCTTCAAATAACACGTTGCAAAACACCTTGAGTAATAGCAGCCCAGTTTCCTGTACCGCTCTTGGATTTGCAGCATCTCTTAATTCGGCAATATGTCTCTGAACGAATTGGCTTGCAGTAAGAAACCTGCGGCATTTTAAAATTTATGGAACCGAAGCAGACTGATTTTAATGAAAATATGTACATAGGCTTAGGCATGGATACATGGTATGTAGATTGCTTCGACGTGGTTCTGTGTTCAATTTCACTGCCTGGCTATTAGGGTAGGTGTTTTCTACCATAGCGTCGGACCGATCAATGACTTGTGAGTGGATTTGGTAGACGGAAGCCAGTACATGCATATATGTATGTATACATCATACATGCATACATGCATACATGTGTGTGTGTGGCTTTTTGTCTCTGTTATTCCTTACAATTGCCTGGGAATCAGTGTTATTATCCTTACTTTATGATGCGGGAGAAGAAACGTATATAAGTACCAGGATTTAGAAAATAGCTACTGTCGATTCAGTTATCCACAATTCTTCAAGGCTGTGCTCTGACAAGTCCGAAGTCTAATACGTGGAAGAATTACATGTACAGAAGATGATGAACTGGAAAGTTCATAGGCCCAAAATGAATGTGTAATCCTTGAGCAGTGAATGAATTAATATCAACCTTCCTATTAATAACTTCAATGTTTCTCTCCAAGCAAACCAACAGTTTACTGCTCGAAGAGGACCTCAAAAGTAATCGGTAGCAAATTCTCTTGAACATGGAAGAAAAAACAGCATCGTGGTTTTATCAAGTGCCTGCAGAAAAAAGTATTGAAACCACAAGGATGTTCATGCTGACATAGTTGCTACATTAGGGAATGGGTCTCCAGTTTCATCAGCTGTGCAAAATGGGTGCCTAAGTTTAGCAAGGGATGGGAAAGAAATGTAGATGACCTGAGGTCTGGATGCACTGCAACTGTCCCCAAGAAAGGAAAACATTGATCGTGTCCATCACATATTGATGCATATCCAGTGGTATCCAAACTATACGAGGAGGTTCCTCCAAAAGAAAAAAGACGGAATTTTGCAATATTTTTTCTTTATTCACTTAGATTTAAATGTTTACACATTTATGGCTTTCAACGTATTCCCCATTTGAAGTAATGCATCAACCCAGGCGCGTTTTCCAATATTCGATGCAGTGTGGGAACTCTTGCGAAACGATGCCTTTTAACGTCTCCGACGTATTTTACTTCACTTCTTCCACGTCAGCAAATTCCGTAGCATCAGGTTTTATCATCAGTGATGACCTCCGAAAAAACGTCCGGTTCAACAACCAACTGTTCTTTCAGTTCACGACACGCATTCCTTCGTGACTGCTTTTTATCTTCCGGGAGCAAGCGAGACACAAATTTTGCTACAGCCCTTTTCATTCGCAATTCCTCTCTCAAAATTCGTTAGGATGTTCTCCAGGATATACCAGTAATATCATTAAATTCATCAATTGCTCAGTGACGTTCTTGCAAGATCAGTTAAAAATTGTTCATGATGTTTTCTATAGCCATCCTGAACGAGGCTGGTCTCCACTCGACATGTGAGCATTCCTAAAGCGCGAAAACCTCTCGTAAACTTGTGTTTTGCTCATGGCTGCGTCTTTGTAAGCTTCAGCCGCACTTTTCCCCAAGCGAAAATAGAGTCTCACGAAAGCACGTTATTCCTTCCTTTAAGCCATCGCATAAATCGACGAAAAGAGGAGAAGCATCACAAAACAAAGACGCACCACGTGGCAATAGGACTAGAGTCCACGACGCCAGTCGTCGTACAGATGTCTGAAAAGCGTATCAACTGCTTTCATTCGGCTGAAGCCTGAAGCACAACGGGCTTGTCTCACAGAGAACGTTTCCTTAAACTTTTGGGTAGCCCTCGTAAATCAAATAGTTAATACTAATAGTATATCCCATGACACATTGTATAATTTTCTGCACGATGAACGTGGGATGACGATAGTTAGTGCTCACATCATACGAAACTTTGACATTGTTCGAGGCACATCCAGCTGTTAATCTTGAACATTTCCTAATCCAAATGGAAAGTTGGGGTCATCACTTTGATCCGGGGACCTGCTACAAAGTAGGCCAATGTTGTTTTATCTGCATGGCACAATTGTTGGGGGAAGCAAAAGGACCATCAACGAAAGGGCAGTCCCATTAATGAAAAATTACTACGGAAACGTGCTAAGGCAGTTATACAAATTTCGAAAGTGTTCTTGTTTCGCCAGGACAATACTACAGAACCCTGGTCCCTTGTTCTCGGAGAAACACGCACACATTCATACATTTTCATACAAATGCACGAACGTATATACGTTCACCAATCATCCGTACGAACGCACAGCTTTGCTTGCATTCTAAACACATGCGCTCACACGCACTTATGCACACATAATCGCACGCGCGGAAACACACACACACATACACATAGACACATTTCTTGTGCATGATTGTTGTTTTGAAATAGTTGTTCGTCTCCTGATTTTGGCCCTATCTGAAAATCATCTGTACCTCTACACGAAAGAATACGTATCTCGGTACAAGTATGGCAGTGATAATGACGTCATATATGCTGTTGATGATATTGTTGACCTACAACATGGAAATATTTTAACAAATGGCATATAAGTACTGCATTACCGGTGGAAAACGTTTGTTGCTTGCAAGGAGGAATATATTAAATAATAAACCTCATTTTGTCATAGTTAACCCTTTCAAGGTAACCTTCGTGTGTGCGCGTGTATGTATATATATATATATATATATATATATATAGTAGAAATATGTTAACAAAACAAAATAGAAACTA
Organism: Octopus bimaculoides; assembly: GCF_001194135.2. Lineage (NCBI taxonomy): Eukaryota > Metazoa > Mollusca > Cephalopoda > Octopoda > Octopodidae > Octopus > Octopus bimaculoides. The sequence continues at coordinate 48,127,294 of NC_068981.1, forward strand.
CACGTGGAAATGTAAGGGGAAAAGCAGAAAAAGAAGAGAGAATGAACATTGGAAATCAAAAACAAGGTAAGGCTTTTTTATGAAAAGTAACGATATATATA
>NC_068981.1:48128053-48128819 GCF_001194135.2 Octopus bimaculoides
ATATATAGATAGATAGATAGATAGATAGATAGATAGATAGATAGATAGATAGATAGATAGATAGATACATACATACATACATACATACATACATACATACATACATTCGTTAGTACTGAAGATATAAGCAGTTGTTCGAAAATGTCATCACGGTACTATCCACCGATGAGACATGATGTTGCAGCTAGGACACTCTATAATGAAATCCCTCGGAAGTATAACTCCAGTGACAAAAAAAGTCATAGCCACCCGTGATAAAACGGAGTGTTGGTGTGATGTCTCTGTGAAGACCATTATAAAATATTAGCTCAAAAACCTGATATTATTATTTGAGATAGAGAAGAGAAACTGTGTACAGCAGTTAAAAACAGCTGCCCAGCAGATGTTAACATAAAGGTGAAGATCAGTGTAGAAGAGAACACCTATGCTGAACTATTGAGAAATTTGCGGTAACTCTATCAAGATTACAAGTTCAGGTTTACAGCTGTAATTATTTTGATCCTAGGATATGTAGTACACTTCCTAAATACCAATCTTCAGAAATTAGGCTTCTCAAAACCACAAAGGAGAAAGCTAATTCAAAGACAACAGAGCTAATCCTTCGCTTGAACTGTAAAAAAATCCGCTATAACTTTCCAGAAGTTTATCATTTAAATACATTTAAATATTTAGATATGCAACAATATGCCTGAGAATACATACATAAAACAAAACATACAAATATGCACTTATACATATATGAAGGTATCTTGGACTAGATAAGATA
>NC_068981.1:48129087-48132703 GCF_001194135.2 Octopus bimaculoides
TATATAGATAGATAGATAGATAGATAGATAGATACATGCATCGATCGATCCATCTATCGATCCATCCATCCATCCATACATACATACATACATATATACATACACACATTCATATATACATACATACATACATACATACATACATACATACATACATACACATAGGGAAAAAAACAGAATAGATAAAGACAGATAATTTGACATAATGCATGACATGAATTTCCATACGTTTTCTAAAAGATGATTATGTTATAGAAATTTATAATATTACAAGATTCTGTATTCACTGAAATGACTGCCTGAATATACGTAGCGATATGCCTGTGATACACAATATATAAGAAATTCGAGTATAAAATATTTTCTTAAAGGCAATATACATTATGAACAAAAGCTGCAATGAATGTGATACGAAAACTTATTTATATTTTGCATTATGCTAAGATCAATTTTAACAAGATTTGAGGATAGTATATTCATATATATAGTAAGAACCGCAAATTAAAATAGATGTAGCCGAAGTATTTCAAAGAATTCACTCTGTATTGGAAACGTTGCACATGCACACATCATTTGCAAGTGTGCAAATGCATGTTTGAGTATATATATATACACATGTGTGTATATATGTTTGTATGTAGGCATGTATGTATGTACGCGTGTGTTCGTGTGTGCGTGCGTGTGTGTGTGTGTTTGTGTATATGCATATACCTGCGACGAAGTGACAGTGATGGCATGTCTGTGTCTGCGTGTGCAGAGAGATTTTTGATTTAGTGATCGTGTATCATTAAATGCACGTATATATGTGTGTGAGTGTGTGTGCGCGTGTGTATGTGTGTGTGTGCGTGTGTGTGTGCGTGTGCGTTTGCGTGTGTGAGTTTATTTGTCCGTCTATATGCAATGTCATGACGAAATGAGAATATGTATGCAATTTCGCTTGAAGACGAAATGATGAATTGCACCAAAGTCTGTACTCGTATAACTCAAATGAAATGTAAGGAAGCATATATAGCTATGTCCCTTCCAACATTATTATAGCATATATCTTGTGGTGATATTCAAAACTTCGTTGAAAATAATGACGCTCGTGCAGAAAATGATATGTGGTATAATAGGCCAGCATGTCATTTATAATAAAATATATACATTGCAGAGATAATTAAGTATATTTCATTACAATATACCCAAGTATAATCTAATGTACGGCAAAGGAGATAGAATTATTGTAAAGCAAAACAAACACTTGTATGGAACTTATATGGATACTTGTTAAAATAGTGCATACAAAATGAATATAAGATTCTCATTCATTTATACTTATCGTGGCCCACACGACCCTAATTTAACTATATTAAAAGAGAATACATTTATATATGGAAAGTTGAATTGTGTATGTCTGTCTGTCTGTATCTCTCTCTCTCTCTCTCTCTCTCTCTCTCTCTATATATATATATATATATATATATATATATATATATATATATATATATATATATATATATATATATCAAATAAAAAAAAAAGCAACACAGATTTTGAAGGTTATTGCAGTACGCACGTTTCATGCTACTCCATTTATTTAAGTAATGCGAGCATTACCATTATATTAAAGGCAAAATGCAGAGCAATCTTCATTTTAAATGGTGTCACAACAGTAATATGTCCTTTCTGCTAAAATGAAATCTTCAGTAAATTTTCTATATCCTTGTGCAACTGAGGATATTTAATATAATGCTCGCATTACTTAAATAAATGGAGTAGCATGAACCGTGTGTACTGCAATAAACTTTAAAATCCGTGTTGCTTTTTTTTTTTTGATTTTTGATCACTTTGTTTATGAAATTATTTGGATAATACCATACTATATTCCGGTGCCTAAACTTAAGTGCCGCATTCAATTTTGAATATATGTATATATCTGTCTGTTAATCGGTTTGTCTCTCTAACACACAAACACACAAATACACACACACACACACTCGCACGCGCACGCACACACACACACACACACACACACACACACATTGCTTTCACTCAATATGTATTTATGCATGCACGCACATGGACAAATATAGAGATAATTTTATGCATATACTTACAGGATGTGCCTATATACACATCTAAGTAAGTGTTTGCAGTGGAGTGATTAGAGCTGAAACATGTCTTTTCACGCGGAATTTTCTGTATGTGTGCAATAAAAGAATGTAAATATTATTCCGTTATGTGATATACAACTTCGAATAATGCACTTTCCCGACGTAATAATTTCATGAGTTACACTTCTTGGCGAATGCCTATTTTCGAATAATATGCAAGTGAAAAAATATTTGTCTTTAGCCTAGGATATTATTATTTAAATGTATAGCTGTCTCTCTTTAATTCTTTGGCAAAGATACATTCTCTAGACAACCTATCGTAAACTCTACTGCTCGTGCAACAGTTTAAAACCCATTTTAATATATCTAGATATAAACCTTCTAAGCTGCTGGAATCGTGAAGTCACCAGCATTTCTTCCTGTTTTCCGTTCAGAGTACAAATTATTTATACAGATTATCATTTTAAAATATAAAATATAATAGGTCATATCTGAGCAATTCTTTCTATGCTGTTGCAATTTCACTTACTGCAATCAGTTTTGTTATTTACCGTAGAGAAAGGTCGAGGACATTATCGAATTGTTTAAAGTTTAAGATCATTCTAAAATTAGGCATGATTCTATTCTATATTTTTGAAAGGAAACACAGTAGCGTGCATCATACAAAAAAAACATTAGATGCGTCACTGCATAATGTAGTTGGGGACGATGTGTTTTGATAGTGTACAACTATTCTCACATAAGTAATAGTGTCTCAGTATACTACAATATAAAAAGTCCATTTAATGATTTATTATTGATAATATATACATATGTTTGCATGTGTGTGTCCGCGTATATATGTATGTATGTATGTGTGTGTGTATGCATGTATGTATGTGTAAATATATATATATATATAATTAGCAGAACCATATACACGTTCGCCTCTAGGGGTGAACAACTTGTATAAGATTCTGAGAATTATAACTGTCTTGCAGTTCGCGCTGAAGAGGAGCAGATTTTCTTGGTAAGAGATGTTTAAGTACGAAACCTGGTCCGCGAATAACAATGTTTTAATTTTATGTATGTAATTTTAAATGTCTTGCTCGCTTACGGTTTCGTATTTCGCTGAATCTCTTTTGAGAATTACTAGGTCTTAGCAGACACAAAATGTGGTCTATTTCTAGCACATTAAATGTCCACTTTACTGGTCAACTTCCATGGGAAGAGCCGTTTTAACGATGCGTCCTACCCAGCTCTTCGAAACGCTGGTGTTAAAACGGGGGTAGCTGATGAAGGAAAATGTTCTCTATGTGGCGTGTGTGTTTTCTTGTCTACGTTTTGTTTGCAATGTCCTGTACACATATATGCACCTATACATACAGGTGGATGTCGGTATGCACATACCTGTACGTATATATGCATATACTCATTTACTATTTGTTTTTACATGACCGAACGCAGCGTCACCATTTGTAAGTAGTTATCGCAACTTTATATTTTCCGACGCTACTCTATCTCTTTCTCTTTCTCTTTCT
>NC_068981.1:48133549-48143685 GCF_001194135.2 Octopus bimaculoides
TATATATATAAACAAATATATATATACACATATATATATGCATACATGTATGTAAAACATTGTATTTGAATTCTGTAAATGGCAGAATCTGATCTTCTAAAACACTTTGACTTGTCCACAAAATAAATTTAAACAAAATTCAAAGATGCCAATATATTTTTCTCATTGCATATAAATTTTCATGAACAGCTTAATTGTCACTCTGCAGATAATATGTTAACTCTCATTTGAAATAGTTAAAATTTAGCAAGAAACGAGTAATTATCAGAGACTAATCCGATATGTAAAACAATTTAACGGGTGAGAAAAATAAACAGGCAATAATGACAGCATAACACATAAATATAACAAAAATATTTTTCATAAACAATCATCAAGTAAACAAATAACACTGCTTTATTTCGATGAGAATGAAAACGCTTCTCGCGTAAATGCAATGGTACCAATTGTGACAGGCAAACGAAAGTGCTTTGCATACGTAATACATTGTATTATGCACCATGTCAAATTCAGCAACATCCAAGTTTGACAACAACGACTATAGAATATAAAATATTCACGTATGATGGAGTAGCAGACGTTTTTCAACCAAGATTTATCGGGAGATTTTGCGTCGAAGCAGACTAGTTTTCGATAAGGAAATAATGTCAAAGTATAATATTTAATGTGTTCACATAAAGTTCAAGTGTGGTCTTGAGTTTCTTCGGACGAGCTATTTGTATGAAACAAAATAAAATGTTTTCGTGAAAAGAAATATTAAATGGAGAGATATCAGAAATAAATTCTTTATTGTCTCCAAAGAACATTCACAAATCTACCAATATAAAAGAAAAACTCATTTAGTCACACACACGCAAATGGGAAACAAATATAGATACAAACACCTGTATGTGTGTATGTGTGTGTGTGCGCGTGTGTGTGTATATATCAGAACGTTTGTGTTTTGGCTTGTGCGACCATTTAAGTGTAGATATGACAATTTTTTGGAGAATACCTTGATACGATTATGTAGAATCTACTCATGAGTAGATATTTTTCAGCATCATTTTGGTTACTTTGGAATTGATTGCACACAAAAGTGCTTTCCGTGTCAGGATTACACTCTTAGTATTTGGGATCCATAATTCAGTGATTTTTGTAATGGCGTATGAACAACCATATATGGCAAATTTGATTTGCTATATAAGCCACTTGGGATTTTCTTTCTAATTGCTTTTTGATTTTGAATGTGTGAAAGCTAATGATATGAGTTGAAGCTCATAATTATTTCTATTATTCCAAGACGACTACATATAATTTGCTAAGATGAGTATTTGCTTACGACGACGAGTATCCCAGTTGGTTCGATCAACGGAACAGTTTTAGCGTGCAGTCTACGTGGACGTGATTTAACACTCCACAGACATGTGTACATGGCTACTCTTAACGTAATGCTCAGTGCGATTCAGTATGCTACATAGAATATCATAAATCTGTCCCCTTTGAAATGCAAACACCACTCGCCTTTGCCAGTTGAGTGTTCAGGAACTTGGTGAAATAAGTTGCGTTGCTCTATGACACAACGCACCAGTAGGATTCAACTTTAATCCCTTACGATAGAGACACGAATGCAATAATCACTAAGCTACACACCTTCACATTCATACAATTAATTCAAAGTGGATTGCACTATGGTCCTTTCTAAACTGTACGTTGCTTGGTGAAAAGGTTTTCCTAATTGGTTCATTTCAAATCTTTAAACCTACCAAATCAAGTACGGTAATACGTTAATTTCCCAGCACATGTATCCAGATTTAGTCCTACGCTGATTCAGAAAGAGCATGAGTATCTTTCACTATAACTTCCTACTGTCCAAAGACTTATGAATGGATTTTCAAGACGAAACTGAAAAAAAGCCCATGTACGTATGTGTGTGTGCGCATGCGCGTATGTCTGTAACTTACCTCTTCTCGACAATTGTCCACGTTATGTTGACGTTCCGATAACCTACGAGTTCGGCAAAGAGTCTGCCAGAATAAAAGTAAGGCTTTAGAATATAAATGCTGGGTTTGCTCCGCTCGTCTAAATTTCCTTACGGTGGAGTCACAGAACTAAGAGAAATCCCTAAGATAATTAGAGCCATGCATCTCTGTGTGGAAAACTATAGAGACGATTATCTTGATGTTTTAAATATAGACTTAAATATTCACAACATGCATGCATCTTTTATCTTTTAGTTGCTTCATTAACTGGACTGCGAACATTCTAAGGCATCGCTTTAAAGTGTAGTCGAACAAAGGGAGGAAATACTTTTTTTATGCAAGTTTAGTAACAATGTATTGGTCTCTTTTGCTGATACACTAGATTGTTGTTGTTGGTACTCCGTCGTTTACGACGTCGAGGGTTCTAGTTGATACGATTAACAGAACAGCCTGCTCGTGAAATTAACGTGCAAGTGGCTGAGCACTCCACAGACACGTGTACCCTTAAAGTAGTTCTCGGAGATATTCAGCGTGACACAGTGTGACAAGGCTGACCCTTTGAATTACAGGCACAATAGAAACAGGAAGAAAGAGTGAGAGAAAGTTGTGGTGAAAGAGTACAGCAGGATTCACCACCATCCCTTGCCGGAGCCTCGGGAAGCTTAAGGTGTTTTCCCTCAATACGCACTCACAAAGCCAGGTCTGGGAATCGAAGCCACGATCCTATGACCGCCAGTCCGCCGCCCTAACCACAGGGCCATTGCGCCTCCACTGATACACTAGATTACAGTGACGTAATCAAACCACCATCGGTTGCCATGCGATGCTGTGGGAGAAACACGCATACACACACGTAAATGAAACCCGGTTTCACACACACTTACAGACACCCACATGCACACAGGCATGTGTATGCACACACATATACACACATACACAGACACAGGACTATAAGACGCACAATTTATATGAACAAAATTTACTCACAAGGCGTGCTTTAATCGACCCTCGTCTATTATGTGATACACCTGCCAAAGGTACAAAGGAGTGACGTTGAACCAGAAGCCGCTTGGCTGCAAATTGAGCTATGTAACTCCTAGTTCATTCTTCATTCTTGTGTTTATTAACCGGATTTTCATGTCTACGAGTATATTTTTTATATATATATTCACCGCGTATAGATGAAGCAAATGTACAGACTTAAGCATGAATGAATATATATCTGCAAATTTCCAAGTCACAATGTAAAAGAGTATATATAATTTGGAACAACTGTACGTAATATCTATTCATTTCAGCTATTAAGGCATAGCAACGCAGCGCTAATGCTTCTCGACATATGATTTACTTATTACATAAAGGATGAGGAATTGTAATTATATATAATCCTTACAAACAGTTTGATATATTTCTTCATTTTCATTGGGAACGGACATGCATCATTAAGGACGTCATCTGACCTGGTATTCGAAACGAAAGACGAAACGAAGCAGGAAGCGTCCGGAATCCCGACTTCTTTACACACAATAGAGATTATGACATCAGCAAAGAATAATAAAATGAAACTATGGGATACCCACACAGACAAGCGCGCGCTCGCACATCAATATACACAGACACCCACGAAGGCTGAGACTTGAAGCAGGCCTTTCGCGTCACTCTTAAAGCAAAATATCTGCTCAAATACATATTTACTTTTGAAAGGGATAGATTAATAATAGTTAGTTGCTACTTGGGTTAGACAAATTTTTCATTCCGTTATGTACATTACTATTTTGTCAATTATTTTTGGTTATAGAAACATATTTAGTAAAGTACATATTATATATCACAATTAGAAGACTAAAACAGAAAAGCACATTCTGAATTATTGATACATCAAATATCAAGCAACAAACAATTACTTACAGAAAAGATGTTATCTATACACACGCGCGTACACATATATGTATAAAGATGGATGTAATTTATGTATTCATATTATAGGGAACGGAAGAATTTTCAAAAAGTGGCATATGTATTATTCATCAACGTATTTGTTACATTTGCGTAATTTCACAGATATATACGTTACGAAGATACAATTACCTTTAACCGAAATAAATAGCAGGTGATATATTAAGTAATGTTTTCTGACTAAATGCTGAATGTACTGTAGAACAAAATGCATGATGTAAATTAGGAACACGCTTGCAGTACCTCAGTTTATATTTAAATAAATATCAATAGTATATGAAAATGGAAATGAGAAAAATGCGGATGAATTTGTGAAGAACAATAATATATGCTAACACTTAAATATTATAAGTGAAGATATTAACAAAAACTAAGACTACCATTTATTTCTTATTATTGTTTCAACAAACTTGATATCGAAATACTGTGTTACTACAAAATAAAATCAGGTAGGGAACGAGTGAATTGACATTACATATCAAACTCTCCTCAATAGTGGCAGATATGATTTCCGTTTAAATATTGCTCAGTCCATAAATCATAGACAGTCGCCAATAAATCATTTTGCAATAAAATTCAGTCTAACTCATGCTACTTGTGATATTTCAAATTCACCACCAAAATCTCACACAACGGAGCTTTCACATTTTACTATATATATTTGTGCTTGTTTGTTATATGTTAGAATGGAAATCGAGGTAAAATGGAAGTTATTCGCAATACTGTTATTAGTTGATATGCATATAGTATTTTAAGCATAATATCTTGCTAACAATGTCATTGTGTGTGAGCGCGCTCGCGCGCGTGTGTGCGTGTGCGCACCTGCATGTGAATTTTGTGTGTATGTGCGTCTGTGCTTCCATATTGGAATTTTCCAATTCACATGTTATGTTCACGAAAAAATATGTAATTGTAATAATAACCATTGGAAAAATTTTTTTAGCATAAGGAGTACACTTTAGCCATTGCAGTATTTTATATTAACGACAATCTATGATTTGCTAACTGCGTAATAGCAGGGCATTCATTTAGCAAACAAGCTAAACGATGCCAATTTAAGAGAATACATTTTGTTTCAATGTATAATGATCCCTAGTGTAATTCGAACTTCGGAAATATATTTACCTTCATGACAGGCATCATACATATACTGAAGCATATGGTGCTTTAGTGTAATTTGTATTTTATACAAAACGGTTATAAAGAAATCTGGCAAAATATATTTCATTGTCCACGGCAATATAGTTCTTAGGATGCTCTCATTTGGGAAACTTTTTCTAGACAAAAATTCGTAATCATTACAGCTGTTATATTATACTTCTGAACGCATCAATGAAAAATTAGTAGTAAATATTAAGTACAGAAATTAAGAAATGAGATACATTGTACGTGTCTTTAAGTTATTCATTATGACACACACATATTTGTAACAATGATGACTTCGTACTAGTAGATTCATGTGATTAATAGTTTTACGAATGCATAATCATAAATAAGAGATGCATCATATATATGATTTTACTGATTGAATTCGAGTCATATGGTGCAGAAAATTGTCTTTAAAAGTCGTGCAATGAAATTTCCAGAACGCAATTAATTGTACTAGGATGGAAAACGGCTAGACAACATATCAGTAAGTACCACTACCAAATAGTCTACATTTCTTCGAGCGATTATAAAGGTTAGATGCTAATAAATATGGATATATATAAAATAATATATTTGAAGTTGGTGTTTGGGGTGCTGCAGATAATGATGAGGAAGATAATGGCGATGAAGAGGACGAAAATGATCATGATGATTATATTGGTTGAAACGGAAATAACTATATCCAAGTGTTAAAATAACGTACGTAAAGTAAGCATAAAATCATGGTTACATATTTTCCTTTTTCAACTTGCTTCAGTTTAAATATATCTATTTTGCTATAGTATTGGTGCAGAATTTCAAACGTTGATATATTACTTATTTGGTATATTATATCAAAGGTGTACGTCATTCCGCTAGGTAGGGAAAGCCTATTTTTAGAGAAAAATATGAGAAGATATGCTGAAGAGGATGACAAAACATGAACTACTTCAAACCCGTGAATTAAAATCAGAAAAGTGAATATTAACCCTGCCAGGCAGTATGCTTGCTATAGCAGTAATATGTTAAACATCATCTCCACTGGATTCCCAGTAAAGTGGTAATGAACAAAACACATAGAAGAAGAAAATGCAGCCGATTTGTCCATTAGCTTCCCTCCCACCTGGAATCCGAAGGAAAAATAAAGTTAATACTTGCATATACAGCTCAAGCATAATGATTGCAGGCAAAGACAGGCACAATTGATCAGGTCTGTGAGGGTTGTGGATAAAATAATAATAAAAGCATGATGATATCTGAGATGAGCAGTGAGATAAGGAATTTGCCCCTAGTGAGATAAGGAATTGGCAGAAAAGAAAAAAAAAGAATAAAAAGAGGAAGATGAAGGAGAGGGAGGAGGGAGATTAAAAAGAAAACCAGCAGCAACAACAACAATGAATGATTAACAAGAAATGAATACGACAAAATAAAAAGTTGAATAGTAAAAAAAAAAAAATATTATAATAATAACTATCAATAAATGTGTATACGATTCTTTTTGTGAAATGCTACTTGGGGATTCTAAACCGTTGGTGATGTCAAAATATTGTTTGTATCCTACCCATGTATTCACTGAAAGATTAGTTACTATACTTAATGGTTGACTTGTTTTTCTCCTGCTGTCATATTTCTTCTTCTATGCAGAATTGAATTTTCCGTTTACTTCTTCTTTTGGTATGTTCGTTATTTTATTTTTACATCTCAAATGTTTTGCCTTCTTTCCAATCGGTTTTAAGTTATTTAATTCATTTCTATTCTCGAAAGCGTAAAGTCCATTATGCGTTTCATATTTTTATATTGAAATTAAAATAACGCTGATACAATCACACAGTGCAACTTTCACAAACTATTATTGCTTTTGTTTGGCCTGAATCTCAATAAAATTGATTTACTCGAAATTTCCTTCGATTCTTTGTATATTTCTTGCTGAGAAGAAAATCGTTTCGAGTTGATTCTTTTAGATTTAATTTGAAAATATTCAAAACTTGATTAAATCCATTGGGAAACATTTCAGCTTATGAAACATTATTTTGCAAGTTGAATAATTTTTATTTATTATTATTATTATTATTATTATTATTATTAATTATTATTATTATTATTATTATTATTATTATTATTATTATTATTATTATTATTATTATTATTATTTTTATTATTATTATTATTATTATTATTATTATTATTTATATTTTCGTTGTTCTAGATGTTTTATTGTTATTATTATACTCTTTTACTCTTTTACTTGTTTCAGTCAATTGACTGCGGCCATGCTGGAGCACCGACTTTAGTCGAGAAAATCGACCCCAGGACTTATTCTTTGTAAGCCTAGTACTTATTCTATCGGTCTCTTTTTGCCGAACCGCTCAGTTACGGGGACGTAAACACACCAGCATCGGTTGTCAAGCGATGTTGGGGTGGGGTGGGGCAAACACAGACACACAAACATACACACACGTATATACTTATATACATATATACGACGGGCTTCTTTCAGTTTCCGTCAACCAAATCCACTCACAAGGCTTTGGTCGGCCCGAGGCTACAGTAGAAGACACTTACCCAAGGTGTAACGCAGTGGGACTGAACCCGGAACCATGTGGTTGGTAAGCGAGCTACTTACCACACAGCCACTCCTGTGCCTTTATCTTTATCATTATTATCTAACTTTAATGTGCATGTTTCTTACAATCACATACAGAGTCACACTCAGCGTCCTGGGGCGAGTGAAGCATAAGAGATGTTACAGTATGACTGAAAGCTTGGGGATGAGAAGTGACAGGGACTGTAGCTAAATAACTTTATGTAATACAACAAACATTCAAATTGATAGGGTTTTTCTAGGGATGTGGGAGCTAATTGTCAGCACAAACTTTTGGATTACTCTGAGACATGGTTCTCCTGGGAACTTATGTAAATGTTTTTGGCATCCTTGTCTTATCATACATAGCGCACCACATATCATACATAGCGCACAAAAGATGCCACATCGTTTGTATTTCAATTTCCTGGTCATTATATTTACATATTTTTTTCTAATTCTCTTAATGATATATCATCATCATCATCGTCGTCGTTGCTTTTGTTGTCGACGTTGTTGTTAGGCGAACACAATGCTGTGTGGTAAGAAGATTGCTTCCCAACCACATATTTCTGGATTCAGTTCAGCATAGTCACTCGGGCAGTTGTCTTCTCCTATGACTTTGCTTTAACGAAATATATGTGAGAGGATGATTCGATAGATACAAAGTGAATGGAAGATGTCCTTCCACAGACGGGAGATAATAGTAAAAATGCAAAACATATTTTTTCAGTGCTTCCAAAGCATCGCCCGGACAAACAAGAATATCACTGCTAAAAAGCAGTAACAGTAATAATACTAAGTACATCAGTAAAATAGGAAACAGCAGTTGATGAGACATAGAAAATTAGTAAGTACAGCAACAAGAGCAACTGACGCAGTATCACTGAACAAACGACAAGTTCGCAACAATAATAGTAATATCATATATAGAAATAGTATCTTCAGTCTCAGTAACTGAGTTCTCTAATAGCAATGCTACACTACACTAAAATATGCTTTCTCTATTATATCATTCACATATATCCTATAATCGTGGAGACAGAGACGAAAATAAAAGTTATCCTCGAAAGAAAAAAATAAATATAAGAAAATAATGTGTTTCTTTAAAAATCCGAGAGATAAGAAGTAAGAATTAAATTGAGCACAGCAGCAAAACTATACCGCTTCGATTACCTGTTACAATTGGTCAACGGGATATGCCCAAAGTGATAACTGACCGAAATAGGGTGTCTGTTTCTCCATTATTTGTCAACTGTTTCATGTAGTTAGAGGCTCTATTTACTCGCAACAAAGGCGACGAAGATGTCTGTTCATGCCGAAGATGATATTGAAAACTTTGTAGTACTACCGCATAGATTGCAGATAATTGAAGAGTTCATGGATGAACGAGGTTCAAGCCATGCCTTTCCTTCTCTTTGTCTCTGTGACTGAGTTGGTGTCATGGACTGCAGCACAGATCAATACACAGCGTATGGTATTTGGAATGAGATAATGCACGCACAGCCTTGTACTAGCAGGGCAGTGCAATCAGAGGAAGTCTGCCATTATGGATTGATGGCAGGCGGAACGATGAAGTTCTTCGAGTAACTCTGGCCATCGACAAATTTGATGTGTACTAAGCGCTCAGCAACTATTTCAAGCTTCACTCGGAAAGGAAAATGTGAGTAGAGGGGTAAATGCAACCATTCATCAATTTCGTTGTTTCCACACATTGCCCAAAACTTTAACAACAGTCAATGGCTATGTGAGCGAGCCATCTTGGTTTCATATAATGATGCTGTCGACAAAATCAATTGGGATCTCTTCCAACTGTTGCCAGGATAAGAACGGTCTTTCAAATCCATCCACACTGTGATTCATCAGGATCAACCTGTAGTTTTTTTTTCCAACTAATTCCTGCACTCTCTATAGCAATCTGGGATGCCACTTTACAACTTAACACTTAAAAAGGAGGCTCCAATCATGCTGCTCAGGAATCTGGATTCACCTCACCTATACAATGGTACTAGATAGTTGTGAATGCGATGCAGTCCCATATCCTTCAGGCAGCAACTATCACTAGGAAATATAACTATGAAGGTGTCATGCTTCCACGGATCCTGCTAATCCTATTTGATCGCCCCTTTGAATTTAAACGTCTCCAGATCCCAGTGAAACTAAGTTTTGCTATGTCGATTAATAAATCGCAAGGATATTCTCTCAAGGTCGTTGGATTTAACCTTGGTTCTCCTTGCTTCTCTCATGAGCAATTATATGTAGGACGTTCGTGATTTGAAAGTCCTCCAACTCTCTTAATTTGTACCCCAATTAAAGAACATACTGAAACATTTTATATTTTGAAGTTATACAAAATTAAACTATGACTGGTTTCTGGATTTGTTTTAATAACTTTGTCTATACTGACGTCATCTCATAGACTCTTTCTGAAAATAAATATATTTATCTCCTTTAACATTCTTTCAACTCTTCGAGCAACGCCAGGTACTTAGGCTAGTGTATATATATAT
>NC_068981.1:48143762-48146210 GCF_001194135.2 Octopus bimaculoides
GTGTGTGTATGTGTGTGTGTGTATGTATGTGTGTGTGTGTGTATGTGTTTATGACTTGTGATCTTTGCTTCTTTGTGTATCCATATATATACATGTGAGAGTGCACGTGTGTGCGTGCATGAACGTGTGTGCGTGTATGAACGTTTATGCGTGTGTGTACGGGCGCACACGCGGATGCCTGTATGTTGGTTAATAGCGTTATTTTTGCTAAAACGTTAAAAATTTTGTTCGTATTTTGTAATTGTGAATTTTTTTCGCCATGAACGGTTTGTATTTTTAAACGGAATGTGTTTTTTCTGATGTTATATCTGTTCCTGAATGATGTGTAAAGAAATTTTGATTTAAGCATCTTAATGAATTCTTTATACTGAAATATATATTGAAGAAGATAAATATGTTCTTTTGAATTTATACGTTTTTGCGTCGTAACTCCTTTATTATTATATATATCTATTGGATCTATTGGATCTATTGAAACGTAGATTAACATTATTTCTTGCTTAATCCTTAAATATAGACAACTAAGGATTTCACGATTTATTGCATTTCGGAACTCAACCTGTTTTGATTTAGAATCTATACGCTATCCAAATTAGTGTTTCGTGTTATAGGTCCCTACTACGTATATTTGTGATATGACGACGGTTAATGTATACATTTTTTATAATCTGTGACCGACAGATATGATTAAATTTAACCACGGGAGCACCTCTTCATGGACATTATTTTTATAATACATAACACACAAAACTTTGGCAGTTTGAAAAGGAATATTACGGCTCACTGACACATTTAATAATGCAATATTTCCGAATAAAGAAAAGTGTTAAAGATTAAGGACAAATTTTAGACATGAATGAGCTAGATTTAAAATCAATACACAAAATAATTTTTCGGCATAGATAAACAGTTGGCTAATATATGTATTGGCTTTGACTAAACTCAAAATTTGAAAACGGCTTTCACAATAAGTTGGAATTTTGATTACACATATCTACTACTGAAGTCATGAGTATAAATTTATGAATTCTGGAAAACCAACGCAATACCTACATAATACATTGAACTTAGACGGTAGAAAGTCGAGATCTTTAACAATACATGAATGGAGACTTATATATCAAAAGAATGCAATTCAAATTGTCAATTTAAAGACATTTATTTGAAGAATATACCTTGATAAAATGAATGATAAATAATGAATTTAGCATGTTGAAAGTATAAGTACTTTTATGATAAAATGTTCTTTATTCTTTTTTCACAGGCTTCAAAAGCCTTCAAGGTAAGTTCTGTCTCAATTTTCTTTAAACTTACAACATCAATATTATTAAAGATCGTGCACACAAATGTTTTAGTATGAAATTTTACGATTTATCAGCACTGAATCTGTTAAACAGAAAGAAAAATATTTCAAATACTATGCTTAGAATGAGACATAAAAACTGACTACATGCCATTTTGTATAGAGAAAATATCTCGAGATTCTTATTTTCTTTAATGCTACTTCTATCTTTTTGGTGGCATTTTATATACAGCTTGATTATTATTATTATTATTATTATTATTATTATTATTATTATTATTATTATTATTATTATTATTATTATTATTATTATTATTATTATTATTATTATTATTATTATCATTATTATTATTATCATTATTACTATTATTATTATTATTATTATTATTATTACAGTTTTGGCTGTTGTAGTGGTGGTTTTAGAGATGTTACTAGTAGTGATAGTAGTGATAATAATAACAGTAAATATCTACGCAACTACCTCGTTATAAGGATCATCATCCAGATCCAATCTGAACAAAAAACACTACCTTCGCTATTTTCAAATATAACAATCAAATAGATTGAAAAAAGCTTTGACCAAACAAACCTGAAAATATCAAAAGCAAAAAGAAAAATAGCCATATATGTTTATACAGCAAAACAAACACACACACATACAAACACACAAACAGACACACTCACACATACACACAGAAACAAACATACACACAGAAACAAACATACACACAGAAACAAACATACACACAGAAACAAACATACACACATACGTACATATAAAACTATTAGTGTGTTGTGAATGTGTGTGTCCGGCAGCACAAGTATCGTATCATCACATCGTTCCAGAATATAGGTATATATGCATGCACATTTTTGTATGTCTTACATAGGATAATCGTATTCTATTCAAACTTTAGCATCAACAAAGCTGACCTTTAAGATATCTGTCTTCCATATCAAAATAGATTCAAATCAGATCATATTTAACAATACTGTAGAATGCACGCTATTCAGACAGATTTGATGCTACTACCGTTAACATTCCACTTTGTTTATGAAAACATATACCTGAAATTTTCTTTATTTTCAGCCTTCGTGTAGTTTCTCCCATTGTTCATGTATGCATATATATATATATATATATA
>NC_068981.1:48146651-48148674 GCF_001194135.2 Octopus bimaculoides
TATATATATATATATATACATACATATATATATATATATTCATATATATATGTGTATATGTATGTATGTACGTATGTATATATGTGTATATGTATGTATGTATGTATGTATGTAAGTATGCATATGTGCATGTATGTATTAACAAATTGATAAACTTAAAAAAAAAACATTGTTTTGACACTAGCGGACGTATTTTCCGTATATATATATATACATATATATATTCTTTAGGCTTTTCCTATGAATTTAGTAAACTTCATTTTTGTCAATAAAGTCTTGTTAGCATTGTATACAACAAATAAGTATGGAACTAAACGATGGCATTGTAGTTAGTACAATTTTTTCACTACGATATATTTTACCATGCTTGTTGAGTTTCACATGTATAATAACATACTTCGCATCTTTTGTTATTTAATTTCGCCATTTCAATGTTGTTTCAGGAATTAGCTTAGCAGGATTTACGCTTTCGATGTGTTGAGCTTCCCCAATATCATAACGGCAAGTACCGCTGTGTATATCAAATGGTCGATATCTTTCAAAACAATATTTATTGCATATTTCTTGTAAGAAGACACTTTGAAATTAAAATTGATTTATAATTATTATATATGTTTGCTTTGCTTAGTTATGCTAAGAATATCATACATACTCTGGGAAGAAATTTTCATCCCGTTTTGTCACTTAGCACAGTATGCACTATGCCTCTATTAGTTACTTTGTCTCCTCAGTCTTTTAATTGCAATGCTATATGCTATATATCTAAAGGTTCTGTTGACTTACCTCCCGAAGAATAATGACAACGGCACTCTTATAATCATGCACCTGGTATTCGCGCTAATTAGGAAAATGTGGTGGCCAGTGCCTCAGTAGTTGTTTGTTTGTGTGTGTATATGTGTGTGGTGGAGGGTGTACCTGTGTGTGTGTAGTTACACCACACAAATTCACATGCAATTCACACGCATATATTTATCATTCGTCAACCATTTGGATCACTATGTCTGCAATCATATTGTTTTCACGAAACTTAATTTCTGTATATACAGGAAATTAATGCCTCTGCATTAAGTTTCGCTTATTAAGGTGAGGTACATTTATGAGAAATGTCAAGCAGCAGATAATTTATTTTCTGTTTAAATACATTTATATTCTTGCCATATACGATTTTACATTTCGCTGGCAAGATAAGGAAACACATAGGACGTATGAGCACTGTGATGCATATGACCTTGACTTTTATAGGAATCGTGAAACATTTCGACCTAAAGTGTACTGCCCAATAAATTGCTATTATATTGCAATAAAAATGTTTAGGGTAGGCACTCGAATGATTTTCACTTGATAGGTTAAAGCATTTCTTATCCGTTTTCTCAAGAGGGTGTTTTGGTTCTTTCATCTTCCAGTAGATTCATTGTTGCAATGAGGCGAATTGCCTCTTGAAGCATACTCATATTACATCAAGATCCGCTCTTATTTCAGTGATAGTAGTCATGAACATTAATTTAGAGAGCGGATGTAGATTCTTGCCATCATATACTGAAAATATCTGATCATATCTAGCCAGTCTTTTGTACTCGTTGCCATTTTTCCTATATGTGCATTATAAAGAGTCATCAAAATCTATTTTTATCCCCTGTCACACACGTACACGGATTTTGGACTTTCAGTCACCAGGTTCTGTGCATTGTGGTTGCTGGGTACATTGGTTACTATAGCGAAAAATAAGAAATCTTCTATTTTTAAATCGGTAAATATTTCTTGCACCTCACTTGCAGTAGCTATCAATAGAGGTGTATAGTCTTGATATTACCTAGTCTTAACTGCGATAAAACACTTCACTAAGCAAGGTTAGTAAAAGTTGTGTTTATATAATTGTACCATGTGAAATACCAACAGAAAATGACACGGCCTACATATAATGTTTATATGTGTCAGCACATGAACGTGTATGAAGATATGTGTGCATGTATTTATGTATGTGTCTATGTTTGTATGCATCTATATTACAATATATATATATATA
>NC_068981.1:48149592-48150493 GCF_001194135.2 Octopus bimaculoides
ATATATATATATATATATATATATATATATATATATATATATACTGAGACCTCCTTCGGTCATGACTGACCATGGTATTGCGCCTAGATAGTTACCCTCCCAGGCACAAGTACGGGCAATGTTGTTTATAGATGACTAGCAGTCGCCCATGCATACCGGCCCCCGTCTCCACGCGACCAGTGTTATCCAAGGGAAAGGCAAATCCGATACAACTTAGCACCTGTGACATCGCAACTCATTTCTACAGCTGAATGGACTGGAGCAACGTGAAATAAAGTGTCTTGCTCAAAGACACACTACCCAGCCTGCTCCAGGGCTCGAACTCACAACCTCGCGATCGTAAGCTCAGCGCTAAAACCACTGAGCCATTATATATATATACATATATATATTTATATATATATGGAAAGACTTGAGCCTCAAAAATCAAAACATAGTACAAGACTTCTGATGATTTATTTTTCGAAATAGTCCCCCTCGATGGCGGAATACTTTCTCCAGCGGTACTGAAGCGCCATTATCCAGGCGTAGAGGAACTCTTTTGTTAGAGAGTCCAGGAAAATTCATATGACGTCATTGTCACTGGCAGAATGGAGACCAGCCAGGGCATTTTCCATTTTTGGGAATAGAGGAAAGTCAGAGTGGGCTAAGTTTGACGAATAAGGCGGATGGAGAACAATTTCGTATCCACAATCACGAATTGTTGCTATGGTAACCAGTGAGGTGTGGGCTGCAGCATTGTCGTGATGAAAAAGGACTCCCCTGGTGAGCATTCCCGGCCTTTTTTTCTTCGATTGCTTCTCGGAGGTGTTTCAGTAGCAGAGAATAATACAGCCCTATCACGGTGTGACCCTTTTCAATGTAATCGATCAGCAAGATACCTTGAAAATCACAAAAAAAA
>NC_068981.1:48151617-48157609 GCF_001194135.2 Octopus bimaculoides
ATATATATATATATTTGAAATTTAGAGAAAAACAAAATACGAAGACAGGTTTGAAGCTCGTGAAGGTGTGAAAGTCTCTCACGTTTCGAACCTAGGTTCGTTCTCCAACAGAAAGGAACACGCGTTTCTAAACAGACAAAGAATAAAAAAAAAACATGTGGATTTCGCGATCAATCATGGAGACTGTGTATATATACGTACATGGTGGTAGTCTACTCCTTAAACAGAGTTTGACCACCTCCACCCACACAGATTGCACCTCTGATTTGCACTATCAATACCTGCAAGTAAGTTCTGCTCATTGTGGATTCTAACATGTCTTTTAAGACTCCCATTGGATTTGCAAACCCTCTGGCACACGCCACATTCAAACATGTGCACAGACATATAATCCGAATAGCTGGTTGAAGTTTGTTTTCCATGGGTTCGCAGGTGAGATTTGAGGCCAGCCGAAGACAGACATGGTGTGCCACAGACTGTGCACACAAAAAGGTCCTTCTCATTCACCTTCTCAATCTTTCCATTCTTCCTTAAATATCTTTTGAGCCTGGCTTGCGTTATCCTGGCCTCTTCAAACGTTTTTACTCCACTCCACACCCTTGTTCGCCATCCAACTCAATCTGAAGCGAGGGCTTCTATATCTTTTGGAGCCATTCCGATTGACTTCATTATAGTCCTTATGCCACCCTTAAACCTTATAGATTTAATCCGTTATATAGGCAGCATCTGTTTATTTACATACACACATACATACATACATATATACTGATACATATATATATATATATATATATATATATATATATATATGTGTGTGTGTGTGTGTGTGTGTGTGTATGTGTATATATATATATGTATATATATATATATACATATGCATGTATACATTTCGTTCATTTTTTGTATGCTTTGCTACATTCTTTATGTGCATCTTACCAAGTTTGTCCATAGATTTCGTTTTTGTGTCTGGTTTGCAAGAGCAATTATTGATTTAATCCGTTATATAGGCAGCATCTTTTTATTTATTTTTCGAACCTGGGATTCTGTTGCGTATGAACGGGTGCACGGCAGGTGGTGCGTGTGTGTGTGTATGTATGTCAGTAGGTACGTATATCATTATTCAGTTTTGTTTGAAGAATTCTTGCTAATAGTGAATAAACTGGTTTCTAACTCATATCGCATGCCTCCGTCATTGGAATTTCAACATCAATAGGGTATTTATGCTTGTATGTGTGTATGTACGTACGTATGCATATATGTATGTATGAAAGTATGTATATATATATATATATATGTATATATATATATGTGTGGGTGTGTGTGTGTGTGTGTGCGTGTGTGTGTGTGTGTGTGTGTATTCAGCTTTGCTTGTTTTGGTTTTATATGTATTCTCATACGTATAGTTAGATGGCTAACTATCTAATTATCGCATCAGCTTTCTCCTTTCTTGTCTTAAGAAGCGTAACTCTTCAATATTGCTTTTGGGGCAGTGTGTTATATATTCCAGTGTCCCGATAATTACAAGTATAAAACTGAACTTACATTCTATGTAGAATCTTTAATTTGAGTAGAGAAATTGCAATATGTATGTATGTAATTATAACACCACGCTCTCACCAATCACATGACTACATCGGCGGCACGGTTTACTTCATGCGCCGCTACCTTGCCCACATAAACTATTTCTCCAAACCAAATTATAAATTATCTACCACTGTAGTAACTTATATACACAAACTTAAAACTCAAGATGTTCCCTAAACTCTATCCTGGCCCATCGTGAGGCTCCCCCATACAACGCAAATAACTGTATGTAAATTATGTTCAAGAGATTTTATAACCATCCTTGACCGCAACAACACCTCATTATTTAATTGATTCTGAAATGTAATACTGTCTTGTAAACACAGGATCTACTAAAAATTTGCTCATTTTATTAAATCTGGGTAAATACATGGCTATAAGTATTCATACGCAAAATTATCCTTCAGGTACGACAAGGTGAGCCTAACAACCTGGTAACTCAACTAATACTGGTCTCCTCATTAAACTATAGTTTCTCATTTTACCTTTGCAAATTCGTCTAAACTACAACATTCTACCTCCCTCATAGCCTCTCCACCCTCACAAGTGATCTTTTCACATATTTCTTCCTCAACAAAAAGCACTTAATGCTACTACCCCACTCATTTGAATGCCAACCTTTCAGCCCTCTCACTCTTTATTCACTTACTTCTATTCAATTTCATACCCCTCTGCAGACCATAGTATTCACTCTCCAATGTGAATCCACATTCATTATCTAACTAAACACCGATGTGTTGACCACCAACAAAATAACACCCTGTCCACTCTCTCTATCTTCTCTCATATCTTTTTACACACCTTAGTAATCTCCCCCTATAACTGAACTTCACACTTTACTTCCCTCGAATAATTGCTATTCCTTTTCTCCCAGTCTCAACCCATATATCTATAGTTCTATTTAACAAACTCAACACTGTAGGCTACCATTGGAATACTATCTACCCGAACGTCCTATTCATCATCTTACATTCCACCTCTACTACTACTCTAATAGTAGCCTCATTATTAACCCCTCACTCTTCTTCAAATATATTTTCTTCTCTCACTATTCTCTGTTATAATACCGACCAGTCTCCCTTCTCATACGTAGAAATATTCTTTTAGCCAATGGACTGAATCGAAGACGATGTGTCCACAATTCGTTTATTTTATTTCACATTTGTAACGTATGGTATGGAATATCACGTATATTTCCTCACCGATTTATATACGACGGCAGCGCAATTTTATCAATAACAGCATCGAAACAATACGGCAGAATTCCTTCGTAAATTGTAAGAAACAGTGATTGCAAAAATAATATGCAACAAATGAATGCAGAAATGTTGCTCTATTAAGGAGCAAATAAATCTCTTCTCTGCTGAAATTCAGTATGTACAGTTTAGTTACCGATTATAACTGACCGGAAAATATTCATCAAACGTGAATTAGTAATTAACTTTTTGGGTAATATTTCTTAAAATTTACACGTTATGATCACTCTTTCAGATTATCGAATTTTTTACGATAGACAAAATTGTGAGTCAATGTTACACACCATTAAGTGAAATACATTTTTAATATCTGCACACAGTATTTAGATAGGCGAGAATCTAATTTATGATTAATGGACGAAATTTTGATCACTATTCATAGCCAATTAAAATATCATCGATTGCAATTAAACCCGACAAAACAAGAAAAGATGAAGGCAAAAATGAAATAATATCATACTATTTTACTTCTAAATCAAGCACTTAGAATCTGACATTGAAACAATTAAAAAACCATTAGTTTTATTTATGAATTAAAATTTATATCTTGTATCTAATAATTCGATAATATAGTGGCTCTTTCAAAGAAAATAATAATGTTAAAAATAATTTGCATCAACACTGCTATAAATGATATTGATAATTATTTTAAAATTAGCCAGAAGGTTCCGTATGTATGACACAATACGTATCAAACAAAATACTTGTACACATATACGCACGTACATATACGCACACCCTCATACACACACCTGATAAATTGAGGAATGACGTAAAAATCTCATATGCTATATTAATCGTTTTCATGCCTTGTAATACTAATATATATAAATTGAAGTAATTTATATCAGTCCAAGACCGCTGACCATGTAGAATCAATATGTGCTAACACATTCTAATACATTTCGTACCAAGTATTTTCTCCAAAAGTTGATAGTGAAATATTGTCCGCGTAATCCTGGCCTAATGGAAACTCATTTCTGAGCCCGTCATGCGACAAGTTTCAAAATAACTCCTGGTATGGTTTCTATCAAGCATTTCTTTCTTTTATCGTGGATAATGTAATTTGAATCCTTTGTTTCACACCTCTATCTCAATCCGTACCATTATATGAGCACACCTCTATTATAACTAATTATTGATTAACCAAGCATTTATTCAACATAAAAGCAGTGCAAGTTTCACCTGTCTTAGTCTCCAGATTCTAAAGTTACCCATCATGATTTTGCTTTCACTATTCGCATCATTTGCTTGTAGTATACAATTTACCCCACATACATAAACGTGGTTGTTATGCTTGAAGAAACTATAAAGGGGTAGATACCGCAGTATAGTTTGTGTCTACTAGAACATTCACGTGCAATGGGGAATAAATATAACCGCTTCGTATTAGGCTTACCTCTATAACTGATATACATTGTTTATTAAAAATCTCACTGGCTATTCACGATAGCAGAATATGTTCTACTGGCAAGGTGTTGCTACTATTTGTAGCTGTCGAGCTTGTATCATTGCCAAGGTCAAGGAAAGTGGAATTTACGTGATCTGGTAATCACGGTGCTGGAGATGACGGTGATTCATCTCTCTGCTAACAAGATAAATAATAGCGCATGTTGCACCGAAAACCAATATGAGAAATTATATATTGTGATCTAACAGAACATCCATTTTTAAGTGATGATAAATATTACCTCACAGTAAAAATGCAGTATTTAATATTATTTTTAATACATACTTTTCTAGTAATCCTCGCCACCATACAATAATGTATCGCTGTTACTGGAAGCATCTGATTTGTTCTGCAATGAATTATAAAATCGTTTCATATCTCGGTCTCCGTCCACGAGCGTTAGAGTTTTTATGCAATACGAGAGGTTATATTTGATTCTGTATCATTCATTCGGAAATAGGAAGTTTGCAACACGGAAATAGTGGAAGAAACAGCCATGATTTCATATTTGCTGCCACAAGTTACTTGGGAGCGTGATGCTGCAGACTCGATAGAGTATCTTGCCTTCGTTTGCTGAGAGTTTGACATTCATAAGGCATTTATTATTACATAAACAAATACATCGCAAGGCATTTCCAGTCACATTGTACTCCCCACCAATTTGCTCCCCATAAATGTCCCCATATATATATATATGTATACAGATGCGTAGATAGATGCATAGACAGAGAGTTGGATTACTACATACACACATACTTACATACATATATAGAAACAAGAAATATCATATCATAAGCTGTAAGAGCTTAGTATTTTTCAGTCATTTATTCTTATTCATTTGTTTATTTATATTTATGTCTTCATTTACTCGCTTATTTCCTTATTTCATTCATTTATTTGGATTACTTATAAAAGAATGTCGGATCTTTGCACTTTCATAGGCAGATCGGGTGATTAACTTTTTGTAACTCAACACTTTCAATCTTCGGACACTGGTAGAATGTGTCATATAAGACATCTTTTACTATTAGCGTTGTTGAGAAAAGTTTCTATTTACGAAGTTATTTCGTGTTAAAGTTGTCATATTTCGGTAATTTCAACCAATCAATGACGTATATCCAGCTGTATAAAATTGCAGTAAATGATGTTGCTAGAAGTACAAGTAAAAGAGTTGGTTGCATGATAGCATGATAGGGACGATGATGGTGCTCGTGAGGATAGTGGTTTTGGATAGGTAGTGGCAAGTGGGACAACATGGGCAGTGGAAGGAGCCAATGTGTGAGGTGAGGTTAGGGGAGAAACTGTAGACCAGGAGGTCACACACACACACACACACACACACACACACACAAACACACACACACACACGCACACACACACACACATACACATATATATACAGGGTATGAGTGAAAGTGGAGTCAATTAGACCCAGAGGTTGAGGTAATGTTGAGTAAGTGCTGTGGATAGAACATAGATTTACAAATGCAATGACCAATCTTAAAGACTATTGGATTTTACTCACAAGGTACTGTAATCTTATATGTATACCATTGTACCTAAACAATGGATTTAGAAATACAATATCCCTACATTCGGTCTCTATTTCCTATCTTATGTGAAGTAACTATTGCTTAACCATCCTCTCACACCGTCTCTGATGAAGGCATATAATAAATATCCTGGAAACAGGTGTAAGATA
>NC_068981.1:48158581-48161143 GCF_001194135.2 Octopus bimaculoides
CACACACACACACATATATATATATATATATATATATATATATATATATAATCAATATGCCTGATTGTGTGTGTAGAAAGAAAGAGAGAGGCAGCAGAGGACGATAGAGAGAAATAGGCTGAGAAGTAGTGACACTATTCTAACGAAAGCAAGGCTAAACAGAGTAAAGATTTTTTTTTTGTTTTTTTTTGTTTTTCAAATTGGGCAGACTGTTAATCTTAGACTTCCATTAGAGTAAATGATCTTCCTGGCATTTATCATTACATACAACTATTGTGTTAGAAACAAAAGAAACATGAGTCGACTAAGTCTTGTGAAATACTGATACCAGCTGCCCAGCACCAACTAAAAGCCAAACGGTTATTTCCGGAAGTAAGTCCACGGAATTGCAAACAAGCAAGTGTGTCCTTGAACACGGATCACCTGCGAGTACACGGACTGATTTGTGCGGGAAGAAGGTACATATTGAACTATGGACGCAAGTCAAACCAGAAACTACGAAGGGATTTTGATTATATATGTGCAAATTGATTACCTCGACAGTTGATAATTGATTTCTAGGAGAGAAGGCAAGCCAATTCTAAATTGATGAGAATCCTGGTAGAAACATAAGATGATAACTCATATGTTAAGTGGAGGGCGAAATAGTGCGTATCATTATGATGCGAAATTGGCGACTCAGTATATGGAATAGGGATCATCATTTTTTTCATCATAACTTCACATTGAGTCACAGGATGAGGGTGTCCGCAAGCTATGAAACCTAAAGTGAGAGATTAAGTAATCTTAGAAAAAAAAAAGTAGAATAAACTAACTGCAACTTTATCTAAAAATATTCTCATTGATCATAGTAATTTGTGTGGTCGTCAGTGTTGGCAAAAAATATACAAACAGCAGAGTAGGTTTTTGTCTCAGATCCGACGTATATCCCTCACCTAGTCGTGTCTGGCTTCCATCTCTAAAGAACAATAACCCAGAAACTAGTCCACATATATGGTACTTTGCGCTAGATGAGAGTGCTGAACTCCCTGTTCGAAAATATAAGGACACATTTAGTGTGTTTTATTGCCAGCAAGAAATGATGTTTCTTGGAGCTAAAACAAAAGTAACATCGTCCCTTTCGGAACAGCCACATGATGTTGGCAAATAGCCATTACTTTAAAGAACTGTTACTGAATGTCTCTCTTTGAGGGATTTGGAAATAATAATATTTCTATATATATATACATACAACCATTTATCTATGCACTCGTCTATCTATCTATCTATCTATCTATCTATCTATCTATCTATCTTTCTTTCTATCTATCTATCTATCTATCTATCTATCTATCTATCTATCTATCTATCTATCTGT
The DNA here is from genome assembly GCF_001194135.2 of Octopus bimaculoides. Lineage (NCBI taxonomy): Eukaryota > Metazoa > Mollusca > Cephalopoda > Octopoda > Octopodidae > Octopus > Octopus bimaculoides. The sequence goes on from NC_068981.1 coordinate 48,159,939, forward strand.
CTGTATGTCCGTGCATCCATCCGTCCGGCCGTCTCACTATCTATCTTCTTACTTATCTATCTGTTTATGTGTTTGCCTGTCTGTCTGTCTGTCTCTCTATATGTTTCTTTATGTGTCCCTCTCTGGAAATGTGTGTCTTTATGTCTGTCGTTTCTCTGTTTGTTTAGCAATTTCCATCACTAACTAAAGAGTCGGATATGCCTACGTATAGTTAAGTGTGCATGCCTGTGTCTATGTAGATAGTATACATGGCTGTGAGGTTATGGAGATCGCTTTAAAATCACATGAATTCGTGTTCAGTACCACTTCGCAACACAATTACGAAGAGTTTTCTACTCTATTTGACGTTGGTCCAGTTCACTCAGCTGGCAAAAATAGGTATTACAACTGCTGAACGGCATCTCGTTCAGGTAGAGACATTAGGTGGAAACAGGGCAAGGGTCTTTTATTATAGTCTGTTGATGCGGAAAGCTTTGTGAGTGGATTTGATAGATAGAAACTAAAAAAAAATATTTATATATATATATATAAACAAAAAAAAAACAGGAAGTTGATAGTTTCGACACAGTGCTCAACTGGAGCATATTTCATATACCATGAACGGATGAAAAGCAAAAAATTTGAGACCAGAATGTGAAAGCCGATGAAATGTTGCTAAACACTTTCCAAACGTGCTAACGACTGTATCTGCACGCTGCATTAAATCATAAAAGGCGAAGTCGACCACTAAGCATAAAGACGGGCGAAATGCTGCACAGCATTCTGTCCGTGCTGGTAAAGATCTGCAAGTTCATGTGAACAATATTAACATCAAAAATGTATCGTTTGCCATACACATTAAGGAAGATAAAATTTATTATTTGAAATATATGCATTAATAACATTTAAAACTATATTAACAACCAATTACACTTAAATCTTTTCCAGAGGAATTTCAATTTGGTATAATAAAACTTGTTTTATTTTGAATAAACAATTCTATAAGAAGTATATAGGTATTAATTCTACATGACATCTGAGAATTCATAAAACACAAATTGAGAAAAGTATATACACTTCTATGGATATTCCTAAGCAGTATGTTGATTTCTTAATAGCAGTTATAGTACAAACACACGTATGCTGAACGACAAACGAGCCCTTGCACATAACCATATAACATATAAAGAATGCAATACACACACACACACACACACACACACACA
>NC_068981.1:48161298-48166142 GCF_001194135.2 Octopus bimaculoides
ATTTGAAAAAAACACAGAGGATTTGTTTTACAGGATTAAGGAATATATTAGGATCACTATAATAAAGATGTATTGGGTTGTCCTGAAAGTTCGTACCGTTTTATAGTAGCATTACTTTCGACTTATTTTAGGACATGGTTGAGTCCATAAAATATGATTTGACTACACTTCCATTTAGAGTACACTTTAAGCTATCTTTTCGTGGAAGAACGTTTATGTTTCTATAACCTTTGTTAATTCTGTGACCTTTTAAAATGGAAGATAAGAAAGTTCATTTTCGGCACTTGATGCTTTTCTTTTTCCGTAAAGTGAAAAATGCCTCACAAACAACCAAAAGAATATGCGCCGTTTATTTCTTTATCGGTAATGTTTATTTATCCGAAACAATTGTACTGACGTGGTTCGCAAAGTTCCGAGCTGGAGATTGTAGCCTTATTGATAAAGAGTGATCAGGCAAACCATCTACTACAGATGATGACCAAGTCAAGTTATTAATCGAGAATAACCCCCATTGCACAACCCGAGAATTGGCAGAAAGGCACAAGCTATCAAACTCCGTCTTTCATGAGCACCTGGTAAATCTTGGGTTCAGAAATCGCTACGGCGTTTCGGATACCTCATGAGTTGAGTGAGAAGAACCTTTCGGATCGCATTTCCATCTGTAATGGAAATGTGTTCCAAACGGAATCAAAACGGAATGAAAACGCGCCTTTTTTAAAGCAAATTACGACAGATGACGAGAAATGGATTATCTACCAAAATGTTCAGAGAAAGCGATTCTGGAGTAAGCGTCATCAGCCACCTTTAGCCACCGCAAAAGCGGGTCTTCACCCTAAAAAAGTCTTGCTTTGTGTCTGGTGGGATTGGAAAGGAATTCTGTACTATGAGCTTCTCCCAAGTAACCAGACAATTAATTCTGAGAAATACAGCACACAACTGGACGAGTTAAAAAACAACAATTCAAGCGAAACGTCCAGAATTGGCCAACAGGAAGAGGGTTGTTTTCCAACATAATAATGCAAGACCGCACGTTTCTTTGCTGCAGCTCGGCTAGGATGTGTTACCCCACCCTTCATATTCACCAGATATTGCTCCTTCGGATTTCCAATTATTCAGGTCTCGGCAGAATAGTCTTAATGGTAAAAATTTTAATTCCTCGGATGACGTAATAAGATACCTTGATGAATTCCTTGCCGTGAAACTACCTCAATTCTGCGAAGAGGTCACTTTCAAGTTAAAGTCAAGATGAAGACGCATTGTGCAATAAAATGGTTCATACCTGGTTGATTAAAAATGTAATTGGAAGTATGTGATGACCTTTTCTTTCCTCTAAATATCGGCACGGACTTTCCGGACTACCCAATACAGTTTTGTGCAAAATAGCATTTTGCTCTTTCAACAAAATTAAGATAAGAACAGGTTTCGCATTGCTCATCAAGCCAAGAATTGAAAATAAACATATTGCTAATGGGATGATATATTACTACGGGAAATAATTGTTCACTTATTTATTTTACAGTAAAAGGGAGGTAAATCTGTAATTCTCATTTTTGGTCTCCTTTTTTTTCTGGTTTGTATCTTTAAAAAGGTGTAAGTTTTTTATTCTTAATATGAGTTCTTTTCTCAAGAGAGGAAAAGTATAGTCACCTTAATTCCGAAACATGTGCCGAGTTGATAGCACATTATCGTAGAGAATCTACCAGCTGTATTCCGATAAACAGTGAGATACATATCCGAAATTGATTTTATGAAATGACATACAAATGTAATCTAATCTGTTAGCTATTACAAGAGATACCAAAAGAGCATAGGTGGAAAAGTTGTCCCAACAAAATAACACTGTACATGCAATGCTTACATGGTTAAATCAATATACCATACAAAGAAAAAATATGATATTGTGAGGAGAGTACTTAATATAAAACACCAGCTATATTTTGTAAATAAATCGTGTTGTTGCCTAATTTTGCAGATCTTTTTCAACAAATTTTATTCAACAAAAACAATAACATGTAGCAAACACATCTTTAAATAATTATTCCGGTGCAAATTCACCATCTACTTAAATTACTGCTTCCCATTTGCTTCATAAAAGTTAGATGGTCATTTAAAGATGTTTTTGTTAAATATTGATATTGTTTTTATTGAATAAAATTTGTTGAAAAAAAGCCGCAATAATTATGCACCAACTCAATATATACCAGAAAAGTTAGACAAGTATTTCAAGGGGAAAATTACATAAATGCAACTCGATATAATTGAAGAACATTGACAGATACAAAACAACTTTCAACAATTGAATTGGCTTAATGACAAAAAAATGTTTTAAATATAAATTGCAATAAAGAAAACTGGTTTGTATTATTCAGTCTTTTATTGTGTATCTGAGACAATAAATGTCTATGCTATACGATTAAGTTAAAACAATGAAATATTATGTTAAAATCTCAGAATTATTTATTATAGAAGTTTCCGGAAGCTTTACTGTGTAGAAACGCGTTACCGGCATGAAATTCTCATATAGAGAAGATTATGAAGGACAATATCCTTTCAAAGTGAGCCGTGGTATCTTCCATGAAAAACTATAAAGAATTCTCTCTAAAACACAAATTGTTTTTCTCTGTAAAACTCGTCTCACTTACCCAACTAAGGCAATTCCCCACCCCGACGTCTACTATCCCTTGGACAATTACCCCACTTGGTTAATTACCTCCTCTTCAATATAATAAGAAATTCTAAATCATTATCTAAAAGTGCAAATTATACGCTATTCCTCGCAAATAGGGTCTACAACTAACTTTTTTTGCTGTAGATGTGTATGCAATTCAAAATGCCTTGTTTTACAACTGAGATGTATCGATATTGCTATGATTTTGTCTTACTGTAATCAATAACAAACACATTTCGTCAATATTGAAGTCTTTATTTCAGTGAAATTATAATTGTCTAAATCTTATAAAAATTATCTGAATCTTATAAAAATTACACACATTAGGCGTACGTTTCTCAAATTTCCCAGGTATAGAAATAGCGGCTTATACACCGAAAAATACGGTACACATCGGAGTTAACTGCTTAGGGATAATTATCCAAGCGCGTAATTGTACTAGCGGACCTTGAGTGGGAAGGGGTTATTGTCCATGGGGAGTAAATGTCCTAGACTCGTAAAACTATTGCAAATTCTCTCTAAAATATGCGTAAGAACACATTCGCATCAGAGAAGCAATTTATTTATACCTACATCAAACATGTCATACAAAATCCATATTTACGCATAAATATATTTCCGAGAGAAAAGTAAATTTATTACTTTCTTATACAATCAATTTGAGTAGCTTGTAACATTACTATTTTCAGACATGTTATTTTCGACGTGCAAAATTTGAACGAATTTAGTGCAACTAGATTTTATATAGAAAATTTAGCTTTATTGGTTTTTCATGGTGTAGGTTCCTGATAAATCTTGGGCTTCAAGAATATATTATATTCTAAGGTTATTAGATAAAATTATAAATATACGGCTAAAGAAATTTCAAAAATTAAATAGACGTTGATGATTGACTAAAAAAGTAACACATGAAAATAATGTTAATAAATATCGATCATGTTCTGTAAAAACTACGAAAAATAAGAGAATCCAGCGTATAAAGTACGCAATTAATACGTGTAAATGTCTACCACCTTCAAAAATGTTTGTTGCTGCGTCACGTGTTTATTTTGAATATTCAGAAAATGTTAATGATTATGGTTTCATTACCTATTTAATGTTGTCTAACTAATATTCAACTTCACTCCCCAAAATATACAGCCCGATGTGATGCATATATATTCATTATATCCACGTGGGTGTTACGACCTATCCTGCATGAACATTGCAGTTTTGATCATGGAGTAAATTATAATTTTAATAATAATATAGGTTATTTTTTAAAATTAATTAATCAATCAATTAATAATTAATAATTTTACCAAGTAGTCAATACGTTAAAAAAACATTATTATGTGAATTATACCAAATATTCTATAATTATATGCGTAATTATATTCAGGGGTCAGCTAACTGCCTCGCCGTGTAATGAATTAGAACTTATTTCTTTTAAACTACCATAAACAATCTGCAAGATATGAACACACGTTATTATGTTGGAAAAAGTAAAAATGATGAATCAACATTATTTCTTTTAACCACAGATGCGTTTCGAATTTAAAGTAAAATATATTTACCCATTATTCTCTTCAGTGTGGTACACCGAGTTATAAATTTGTGAGGGTTGGGATGAAATATGTACGCGATCAAGCATCATCGCATAACTAATATTCAACCGCGCTCTCAAAAATATACAGCCGGATATGGTACATAGTTATCCCTTATAGCCATGTGTGTGCTACGACTTATCGCACAGAAAAACTGCAGTTTCGATGTTGGAGTAAATTATAATTTTAATCGTAATATAGGGTAAAATTAATTAATTAATCAATCACTCAATTAATAATTAATAATTATTTAGGTGAATTATGCAAAATATTCTATAATTATATAAAATATTATTATTAGGTGTCAGCTAAGTGCCTCGCAACGTACTGAATTAGAAATAGACGCTAATGTCTTTTCAACTGCCATAAAAATCTCCGAGATAATAATACACATTTTTTATGTGTGTTATTATCTCGAAGATTTTTATGAAAGCTGAAAAGACATTAACGTCTATTTCTGATTCAGTACGTGACGAGGCACTTCGCTGACCCCTGGTTATAATTGTGTATATAATTATAGAATATGTTTTACAATATATATGTGTGTGTGTGTGTATCTCTCTCTCTCTCTCTCTCTCTCTCTCTCTCTC
>NC_068981.1:48166152-48172135 GCF_001194135.2 Octopus bimaculoides
ATATATATATATATATATATATATATATATATATATATATAGAGAGAGAGAGAGAGAGAGAGAGAGAGAGAGAGAGGTTATCATAACTATGAGCATGTAAATACATTACTGAGATTGTTAATACGAGTCAAGTAACTCCTCTGATTACATATCTTATCACCATTGATTCATGCATACCTTATAAGCACAAAAGCAAAAGCCATAAAACGTGTACAAACAACAGCATCAACACCTACAGCAATAAAATTTATCATAAATATGGAAACATTAAATATGACTTGGCGATTTGTCGTTGATAACGCCGTTTAGGAGTGGAAATTTAAGGGAATATAAAAGTATTTAATAGTTGTACATCTAAGCCTTGTGTGTGACGTATTTAGTAGAGAAACGTGCCAAATAATTTATAACATCGAGTGAAATACATCCAAAATCTCATGTCAAAACACGTCGCATTTCCTTTCATTGTCCAGTGGTTTCTACACACTCCTTCAAAATTGACTTCATAAACAAGAGCCACAGTCTTTAGAATAGTAATTAAAGCTGGATTCCTTTGCTTGACGAGACACGGTGCTGTCGGAACACCGGCTGTCCCAGCATCCCATTAAGCTAAACAAGTGGTTGTAATATCAACACACATTCGGCTGAAACTGTATGTGTCACATTCTCTGTTTTTGTTCTAAACTTTGACCCCCCATGAATCCCAAATTTTATTTTGATATTCATGGGATCAGCTGTCTTCCAAGACTCATATTGTCGTTCAATGGTCGAAATGAGGAGTAGATAGACAGCCGAAAACTGATGAAGGACCGTTGTTTTGTGTTACTTGTTCTGTTTTCCCTTTTTTCTCTCGTTGTGTGCATAATTAACTCATTTGATTTCGTATTTCATGTTGTTTATGGATAAATATAAATTTGCTCTACTTAGGGAATCATGAGTACTCTTCGTATTCTACATGTATTGAAGATTCCTGATTTACTTTAGCACTAGTTTTATCCTACTACTATGTATACACAGAGGTAACCCTAAATAAAGGGATAACCAATAAATTCTTTCTCTAGCTCGTTTGCTAATTCACTCTTTTTTCTATGGAGTTCACACTACAAAATGGTATGATTCTAATATATTGAGCATTCTGGCCTCATCGCGAGGCCCTGTCTTTCCTTTTACCTTCATTTATCTTATTTTATGAAGCTCCATTTACTATAAAGGTTTGCTATAATGATGGCGAGTATGATTTTCGGAATTATCTCTGTAAACACCGATAGATATCAGCAGTCGAAACGGCTAAAAGAAGTGTTATTTAATGTTATGTTATATCTTTTAAAAATAATTAACCGATCTTGCTAATTTTTTTTGTTTCTTGATCAAACGTTTTTCTCCATTTCCTGCACGTGAGCATATATGTGCGTGTGTAGTGATGTGTTTATATTGCGACGACGACAGGCTATTTGCTTCGTCAAATTATATACTTGTAACCAAGATTCAAACAAGCAGGAAATGGAGAAAAACGTTGGATCAAGAAACAAAAAAAATTACCAAGATCGGTTAAAACCATTCTATATTGTGGTAGAAATGCTCATTAGATTTCAAAGTTATTTCCCTTTCATAGAAATAAGGAAATGCATAAACTTATATGTTTTTTTTGTTTTTTTTGCTTTTTATTTGTGTATCAATATTTATAAATTAGCAGCACGAAAGAGGTAAGCATTTGTGCATCTAGTGTCAGTACCTAATTTTCATATACTCGTTTTGATAAGCACAACTTTTACACACTTTTAGGTGTTTATTTCTCTTTTGAGAACATTTCGAATGTACTTCAAAAAGATAAAGTAAAAAATCGCAAATGATGAGTAGGTAGAGCTAAAATGTAGGGATGGGAAAGGAGATAATGGTTAAAATATGAAGCTACGTTGTACATTCAGAAGATTTTCTTACTAAATATTATTTCTACTGCTGGCACAATGTCTCAAATTGTGTCTTCGGTGGGCTGGAAATATATTGTCGAATAAGTCGGCAGGTACTTATTTTATCGACCTTAAAAGAATGAAAGTCAATGTCCACCAGGGCGACATTTCAACTCCCAAAGTATTATCGGAAGAAACTTTCTTAAGCATTTTGTTCGCCGTACCAGCTCGTTCCCTCAGTAGTTTATTAAATATATTATGAAAATAAACTAAACAACATCAATACAGTTAAATTACTTTGACTTTGTAAGCAAAGTTTTCACAGTTCGGACATTGGCACTTGGTGGTCATACTGTTAAAACCATTCTATATTGTGGTAGAAATGCTCGTTAAAGATATGCATGCCGACCAAAAAGCGCACTGCATTTTTTTGAATCAGGGCTTCACAAATATTCTCTTGATATAGTTGAGCTCTCCGAAACTCGTCTGTCTGTTGAGGGTCCAATAAATTAATCTACTTATGAATATACTATCTCCTACCAGAGAGTCAGCGTAGAGAATCGTGTGTTGGGTTTGCTCTCAAGAATTCATTAGTATCCTCTATTTCAGAATTTTCAAGTGGTGTATCTGAATGAACCATGTCAGGACATATAAAATTGACAAAATATAGGTTTCTTACATTTTCAGTATTTATGCACCAACAATGTCTCATTCTGTTGAAACTGTAGGACAATTTTACGAACATCTAGTACACATATTGAAGAAAGCACTAATTTCGTACTAGTTGGTCAATTTGGGAAATTTCAATGCAAGAGTTGAAAATGACTACATTTCCTGGCCTGTTTAGGCCGACATGGGATTGGAAAATGTAATAAACATGGAGCAGATCTCTTGACCTTTTGCACCTAGGATGGTCTGGTTGCTACCAACACTCTCTGTAAGCAGAAAAAAAAACACCTGCATGCATCCAAAATCGAAAGACTGGTATCTCATAGATTATAATTTGATCAGAAACCGTGATAGGAATGATGTTTCTAGTGACGGGCCATGAGAGTATCAGAGAGCTGTATTGACCATCGTCTAGTGCGTGGAAAAATTAATTTTTTGACAATGCCTAAAAGTCGGCATTCTTGTTCTAATGTACCCAAAAAGTTAACTGAGTTGCAAACTTCAAATTACCAGGCAACTTGTAAAGATTTCACAGTATTAATCTGAATCTAAACAATCTATTAATCTGGATCCAGACAATCAATTCAAACGAAGCATACAGAAAACAGAAACGGAAGGTTGAAACTGTTCTAAGGAAAGCGAAGCAGGAATGATGAATGACGGAGGAAAAGGGATGCAAGAAGCAGCTGGTAAAAATGATATCAAGGTGTTGTACTCTTATACTTAGGAGATGTATGGCCGAAACTCTTCTTCAATAAATCGAAACCAGCAAATGGACATTTGATTTTGACAGAGACCGCTCCTATTCATAAGTGGTGAGTAGATGATTTTTCTGCAGTTTTCAATATACCACCAGCTGCTGACATAAAGATGATATAAAATATCGAACACCTTCCAGTTATGGAGGAGATGCAATTTGAACCAACTCTAAATGACGTTTATTTCGCTGTGAATAAGCTGAGTAAAAAAAAGTTCTCTAGGGTCTGGTGGAATCTGTGTAGGGATGTCTTGAAATATGAAGGTGATAAAATGTTGAACTCATAACTATATAAATTTGTCACTGTTAGAGCGATGAGGAAATGCATCAGGACTGGATTGATCCTCGTATTAATCGGGGTGAAAAGATCTGTGTGGTAACTTTTGTGGGATTTTACATTTGTCTGTAGCTGGAAAGGTACTCGTTCTCATTCTGTTGGGACGTTTAAATACCTTCATAGTTCCAAGTATAGCGTCTGAATCTCAATGTGGTTTACTCTCCTCCAGGGGAAGAGTTGATTGTATTTTTACTACCAGACCATCTCTTGAAAAATGCATTACCCCATACCATTGTTTTGTTGATTGAAACACTGCATTTAAGGCGGTGAGCTGACAGAAATATTAGCACGCCGGGCGAAGTACTTAGCTGTATTTCGTCTGTCATAACGTTCTGATTTCAAATTCCACCGAGAACGATTTTGCCTCCCATCGTTTCAGAGTCGATACATTAAGAACCAACTGGCCCTCTCTCCACAAAAATTGAGGCCTTGTGCCTAGAGTAGAAAAAATTTAAGCAAGGCATTCGGTACTGTTAACCGAAATGCTGTGTCGAATTCTAAGGAAAATAGGTTGCCCCCAAAATTTGTAAACAAAATCAGAGCTTTCTATCAAGTTATGAAGGCTGCAGTTCATATTGATAGCTGGATTTCGGAAACTTTGACCGTGGAAAATGGAGTAAAGGCAGGAGACCCTGATGCACCCACACACTTTGCAATATGCTTTGCTGTTGTGCTGTCACACGCTTTTCAAAAGCCTGAGGAGGGTAATTACTTAAAATATCGAAAAGCAGGGAATGTTACTTTATTTCATGTGACCTGACTGAAATTCAAAGCGAAGGTTTTCCTTCACTCATTACGGAACTCTTAAACACTGACGATTGCGAACTTTGTCAGTCACTTAGAAACAAGCCTGCAATCTCATGTATCTGCATTTGATACAGCTTTTGTTATTTTGGCTTGACCATCAATTTGAACAGAACAGTTGTAATGTCTCAACCTGCACGTGGAGCTGTTTGCAATTCGCCTAAATGTTTCGTTAAATGTAAGTTACTTTAGGTTGTTGACTCTTTCGTCTCCCTTGGTAGCTCTGTACATAATGATAGGAATCTTGATACAGAAATATATCTACTAATTCAAAAGCGAGCACAAGCATTTAGTGGTTTGGAGTTACGCGTTTGGGGCCAATGGCATAATTTAATGACACAAAATTGGCTCTTTACAAATCGTATGTCTTACCATCCCTGCTGTATTCTTCTGAAACATGGACGTGTTATAAAAGACATCTGAAATTGTTAGAACGATTTCACCAAAAATACCTTCGCCACATTTTAAACGTTAAATGGGTCCTTTGTAGTACAGACAGAGATGTCTTTCTGTCTGTGGCTTCACGTCAATTTAAACAATGATTCTGGAAAACCAAATGAGATGATCTGGCCATATTATTCAAACTGCAAATGAACGTCCACTGAAACAGCTGTTTTATGGTGAGCATGCAGAAGGGGAAACGCTATCGGTGTAAACCTAAGAAGAGAGTAAAGAACGGCATAAGGCTACCATGCAGTCACTTGGAATGGATCCACAGGCCTTAGAATCCTTGCTTCGGATCAAGTTGGATGGCGAAGAAAAGTGTGGAGGGGGAGTGAAAGTGCTTGAAGAGGTGAGAATAACATATGCAAGACTCAAATGAGATATAATGAAAAATATTGCGATCGAGAAGTGGAAACTCAGTGAGCTTTTTAGTGTGCACCGTTTGCGACAGACAATGCCTTTCTTTTGTTGGGCCCAAATATCATTTGTGAACCCATGAAAAACAACCTCCTCCAAATACTCTGCCTATATACCTGTGCAAACCTTTCAACGCCGTGAATGCCATAAAGTCTGCAAATCTAACGGAAACCTCAAAATACATTTTAAGCTCCGCAAATATCAGAACTTAACTGCATCTGGTGGTGGTCCAAATCGGATATGCAATATATGTGGGTGTCTTTATAATGTTTTGCACTCACTTCAGCGATTCGCTAAATCATCCATAGATATTTATGATGAATGCAGATGACACAGAATTAAATCCGGAACCAGCCGAATCGAGTGATCTCTACTGATGAGGCTAGGGAATTACTCGAACCTGATAGATTAGTATCGGGAATTTCTCGACCGGTGATTTCGGGTGATTACAATCTCTGTCAGTATATATGTATACAATTTATGTGCTTTAACTACAGCATTACATCATTTTAGCTCTTATTTCTAGCAATGTCATTGTTCTAACACTCATGCCATATTTTGTGACAGTTATAATTTTAATTTTTGGTATCGCATTGCACACGACTGTCTATATGAAATATATATATATATATATATATATATATATATATA
>NC_068981.1:48172592-48173377 GCF_001194135.2 Octopus bimaculoides
ATATATATACGCCATGCTTGGTAATACAATATATAGCGTTTGCGCACTATTGTCAGTGGTTGTTACGCAAATGCACCAGCTGCAAATTAACGAAGACTTACACGTACATACGCATAATTGTGTCTGTATCTCATGAAAATCTACAAGGACCGGATATTGCGATTTAAATAATTTGCTTAAGGCTTCAAGTAAACAAGGAATGTGCTGTGCATTATGAAAGTCAAATATCAATACATTCGGATACATATGAATCAGTTGCAATAGATGTGCAGAGAAAAAAATAAATTGTGTATATTAGACAAATAAGAGAAAGCAATCACAGACTGAGAAATAATTAGTATCGGATAATTGTTTAAACAAGAATATATTTCCACCATGATAATGACGTAAGTATTCATATAATGGCATACACTAGAAAAGTAGTTAAAAATTCGACAAAACACCGTTGGAGACTGATTAAAAGTTTTAGATACGTCATCTTCAAATACTGGTGTTTCTAAGTAGATACCAATCTAGAGTACACAATTGACACAGGAGGGATATAGCTGTGAAGAATATCATTAAAGAAGGTATTCCAATTACTGATATTCCAAACACAGCACAAATTCCTATATGTTTTACATCCGAAAATGAAATAAATATTCATGTGATTTTAAGAAAATGACAGTAATATGTTCTTGCTTAACAAAACGATTGCTAAAGCTATTTATATTTCTCTATTCATAAAATAGAAAGGAACATTGCTATTCATAATAACATATACATCTATATATATATATATATAT
>NC_068981.1:48175737-48177111 GCF_001194135.2 Octopus bimaculoides
TGTGTGTGTGTGTGTGTTTTGAATGGTACAACAATGCACTATAATACAAAAAAATGGACTGTATACTTGTTGTAATTTAGTTATCCATAGTCCGATGATATTTCGGAATACATTTCCTTCTTCAGATATTCTTATACTAGATACATTGTAAATCGGCTTAAGTGCCGAAGACAACCAACACGCCGAACGTATACAAAACCCAGCAATACGTTCTTCCTTAAAATGCCCAATTTTAGCGAGAGGATAACTACAGCCATCTGAATCGCCATAAGAAGAGAAGAGTTAGATATACAACTAGCCCACTCTGACTCTTCTCTGAGATGACACCTTGCAAAGAAACCAACAAAGGACAACGATCAATGCACACTAACAAATTATCCCATCCGTGACACAGATTTATTCCAAAGGGTAAACGCTGTGTATAGAATAAAATGTAACAAATGCAACAAGTTCTATGTGGGTAGCACAAGACCGTTACACGTCCGCATGAAAGAACATCTAAACATGAGAGCCTCCTCCTTCATAAAACATCTAGACAGATGCCGGAACACTGACAAAAGCATAACAGTCACAATTCAGACCAACGTATCTCCTCTATCTATGAGTTCCAATATTTAGGTATAGTTTTCATTGAACTTATAAATACTGGGATATATTTTACCATCATTTTCCATAGGATATATAATGCAATAGCTACGTCCTGATACATTGCAATTTTTTTCTGTACAACTCATTGATTTTTTTCATCATTTGGGACTGTAAAGTCAATTATCTGGCATGTTCTCTTATTTTAATCTACTACAATTAAATCAGGAATTCTAGCTTCTTTTACTCTGTCAGTCTGAATATTGAAGACCAACAATAACCTGTATTTTTTTACTTTCTAGTACTTTTCTCGGTTCATGTTCGCAGCATTTATCAGTATATTGAAATCCTAGCTTTCTACACAATTCCCAGTGGATTGCTCTCCCTGGGATGTCATGTCTTTTCTTGTATTACTTCTGTGCCAGCACGCCACATTCACTTACTATATATGCAAAGCTTTCCACTTTTGATTTACATATTCTATATTGGAAATCCACTTGGTCTTACTTTCTCTTGGCTTTTATCCAATTAGTCGTTAATTAGTCGATGAAACCAACCCCTAGACTTATACATGTAAGCTTGTTGCTTATTCTATCATCTCTTCTGCCAAACCGCTAAGTTACGGGGGCGCAAACACACTAACATTGGTTGTTAAGCGACGCTGGTGGACGACAAACACACACACATATTAATACACACACACACACACGCACACATACACACACAAACACGCACCCACACATATACCCGCCCCCACACACACACATATATATATATATATATATATAT
>NC_068981.1:48177496-48178042 GCF_001194135.2 Octopus bimaculoides
TTTGCATTGTGTAGAGAAAACGGTAAACTTGCCAGAAAACACACATGGTCGACCCCCCCCTACCCCCCACCCACACACCCAACTAAAACACATGAACTAACAAACAAGGTGAATAAGTCCCTCGGGTTGTGGAAACAAGGGAGCAGAAGCACTAGAACTATCTATAACTCCCACAATGTAAACCTGAACACCTGAGAAATTTTTCCCTTTATTCGTTACTACATCTCTTTTCCCCTTCTTCATTCCTAGAAGTAAAGCTAGAAAAGATCGATCGTATCTCAGTATAAATGTCATTTTAAATACTTGAGGCTTTCCTTTCCCTATGTTCACTCGAGATTAGAGCAATATCGAGTATAACCAGCCGAAAATTGCAAAGATAATCTGGATCTCGACTGATGAAAATTATCTCCAAAGTACCTGCCTTTGTTTTCTCTGTAACATTTATCTGGATGTTTTGTTGTCCCTTTCTTGTATCACCTAACTGCCTAGATGTCTTGCGTTCTTGTCCCATTTTGTTGTATAGTATATGTATATATATATATATAT
>NC_068981.1:48183138-48183609 GCF_001194135.2 Octopus bimaculoides
ACACACATACACACTCATACAATCGTGCACACACATACACACACCAACCTACCATTGATACAACACACACATATGCATATACACATGCCACACACGCACACATACAGACATACACATACATATGAACCATCACACACATACGTATGCTCACACACACACACATGCACACACACATACACACACCACACGGATATTTCAAACAACACACCCACTCAGACAGAGACACACACACACACTCCCACACTCACACAAAACACTCGCACGCACACACACAGATGCACACGTACATACACACACATAGGCATACATACGTACACACCCTCACACATATATACGGTTGCTCTCACACACAAACGGACGATCAAAACAACACATACATACTCAGGCAAAGAGATATACGCACACTCTCACGTACACACACCTAACATCCCCACCGACACAAAAAACACTCAAACACACACTCATATACAC
>NC_068981.1:48185017-48185433 GCF_001194135.2 Octopus bimaculoides
AACATCTAGGCAGTTAGGCGATACAAGAAAGGGACAACAAAACATCCAGTTAAACGTTAGAGAGAAAACAAAGACAGGTCCCTTGGAGATAATTTTCATCAGTCGAGATCCAGATTATCTTTGCAATTTTGGGCTGGTTATACTCGATATTGGTCTAATCTCGAGTGAATATAGGGAAAGGAAAGCCTCAAGTATTTAAAATGACATTTATACTGAGATACGATCGATCTTTTCTAGCTTTACTTCTATGAATGAAGAAGGGGAAAAGAGATTTAGTAACGAATAAAGGGGAAAATTTCTCAGGTCTTCAGGTTTACATTGTGGGAGTTATAGATAGTTCGAGTGCTTTTGCTCCCTTCTTTCCACAACCCGAGGAACTTATTCACCTTGTTTGTTAGTTCATGTGTTTAGTTGGG
>NC_068981.1:48185466-48190626 GCF_001194135.2 Octopus bimaculoides
GGGGGGGGGGGGTCGACCATGTATGTTTTCTGGCAAGTTTACCGTTTTCTCTACACACTGCAAAGAAGCCCCTAGCCCTTTCTTTCCCTCATACAAAAACTAATGAAGATTTCGAACGAGGTATGGCTGTGAAAAGAGCCAACAATAATGGATTATAGTCTCTACAAAATGGATTAGGGAGAGAAGATGTCAACAGGTGTCTACACGAAATTCAACTCTATAGAATGTACTTTATAGAGTGTACTCTACAATAGCCTCTGGTCGACCAAAGCCTTGTGAGTGGATTTGGTGGACGGAAACTGAAAGAAGCCCGCCGTATATATATATATATATATATATATATATGTGTGTGTGCGTGTGTGTGTGTGTGTGTGTGTGTATGTGTGTGTGTGAGTGTGTGTGTGTTTGTGTATGTGTGTGTGTGCGTGTGTGTGCGTGTGTATTAATATGTGTGTGTGTTTGTCATCCACCAGCGTCGCTTAACAACCAATGTTAGTGTGTTTGCGCCCCTGTAACTTAGCTGTTCGGCAGAAGAAATGATAGAATAAGCAACAAGCTTACAAGGTATAAGTCTAGGGGTTGGTTTCAACGACTAATTAACGACTAATTGGATTTCAATATACTGATAAATGCTGTGAACATGAACCTAGAAAAGTAGTAGAAAGTAAAAAAACTTCAGGTTATTGTTGGTCTTCAATATTCAGACTGACAGAGTAAAAGAAGCTAGAATTCCTGATTTAATTATAGTAGATTAAAATAAGAGAAACTACCAGATAATTGACTTTACAGTCCCAAATGATGAAAAAAATTAATGAGTTGTATAGAAAAAAATTGCAATGTATCAGGACGTACCTATTGAATTATATATCCTATGGAAAATGATGGTAAAATATATTACAGTATTTATAAGTTCAATGGAAACTATACCTAAATATTGGAACTCATAGATAGAGGAGATACGCACAAAACCCAGTTTAGTACACCTTCAGAAAACAAAGTTGTTAGGGACAGCTAGTACACTTAGGAGGGTTCTTGGCATCTAAGATAACATGTTGTATGCTGTTAGATTTTTTTTCTTTTCCAACAGTCGTCTGCGCATGACAATAATAATAAGGATAATAAAATATGGCTTAGAAAAAGTGATCTGAAAGAAATTGCTGAAGCAGTGAGGTGCAGCGGTCAGGAACAAACTCTGAGAATTAAATACACTTTGTTTCCAATAGATAAGAGTAGCGAATCTCCCCTTTGTAGGATTTGTGGCAGCAGAAACGAAGTATTATCGCATGATATTAATGAGTATAGTAAGAAGATGACCTAAAAGCAATACAAACTGAGACACTATAACGTGGCTAAGTTCGTCTACTGGAAGGCATGGTGAACGTACGGCCTGAACAAAGCACAGAAATGGTACGAACATGAACGAAAATGAAGCACCGTGAACAAGGAACATAAGATACTGCGAGATTTTATAATCCAATTCAACTCCATAATCGAGACTCGGAGTCCAGAAAGAATTAGTAAAGATTGAAAAGTACAGACTACTAAATGATACAATTGACATAGTGTAGGCTATGCGGAGGGTGTCTGTCATTCTAGGAGTTTTAGGGGCCCTCGAAGCCTAACAACCAGTTCGAGAAATATATCAGAGAAACTGAAATTGGCATGAGAGTAGAGCAAGCCGAAAAAAACCCTGCTCTGCTGGGAAAAGCTACGATGTTGAGTTTGGTACATGGATGTTGAACACCATAATTAAAGACCAATTACTGAAGCTTACAATGTGCGGAAAGAGACCTTGTGAGACCTGTAACAGTAGGTTACTGTCCACTCTCACAGAATTTGCCAGAGCAAACAAAATCGAGCGCTTGAGAGGTAAAACAACAATGATAATAATAATTGTTTCTAGATCAGTTGTTTTAAGTATTCGATGCAACCAATATTTCTTCACAGGAAATATATTGAATCTGCAAAATCGAAAGCCAAATTTAATCTCAGGCTTAGCTGAATACACGTACAGAGTCGAAAGGCACTTCTTGCAAGCTCTAAATATTCTTACTAGTCATACTCTTCCGAAATAGGCTGTGAACAGATGTAGATAATAACGATTGACACTTTTTGAAAATATATTAATTGTTTACAATCACCGTTAATTTCTATACGGCTAGTTTCAACGTTATTATCGATATTGTTAAAAAAATAAACTTATAATATCTATCCGTTACTCTATGTGCATTAAAGGAAAAGAGGAAACATAACATTCCCTCGCATAAAATGGAGTTACGCTATGCATAATATAATCTAAGTTAAAAAGAGCACGAAATACACACAGTTGGAGATAATTTGATTTGGATATTCACATGAATTCTTTTCTGAGGCTAAACAAATGCAGGAATTTCACTAGTCTTATTTGACATCAGATTGCTTATCCTAAATATTGAATATCATATCGTAAATTTTCTCTTTTCAGCAATTTCGACTTCTATTATGCAAGACATAATAACGGTCAGACAATCTCGACAAACGAGTGCTATAGTTTAAAATCTATTCAATTATTATGGAGGGTTTATAATTCTCAATTATTTAAGAACCAATTCAATATACATAATAATTACTACACAATATTAAGTCGCTGGAATATGTTGTTAATAGAATATTGCGTGTTGAGAAGCATCAAACCATTTAAACGGAATAATACTTGTGTATTACATACACTTTGAAAGTTATTTCTAAACCTTCCTTCTGTTACGTTAGAGAGGTTAATTAACAATGTCTTCAGATGGCTGAACCAGTTTCTGGCAGTAGTCAAAAGTGTATATTCTTCGTATTCAACTGCAATTCAATGTTTCCTCTCTTTGGCGCTGTTGTCTTAACTCCAATGTATACACCTTTTTACGTATATCTATGTAAAATATGCATAGCATACATAGTTTGTGTGATAAAAAGAAATGAAGGACATAAACAAAATATGATTCAAAATACATCTGTCTACGTTTAACACAGTTCTTTCGTGATAAATAAAAAAATGTAGGATCTTAAATAAATCAATAATATATTAATAAGAGCAAGTATGAGGAAAATAGGTTAACTTTGGAGACACCTAATGTTTTGTAAGCGTTCTGCAAGGTCGATAGTGTGGACTTTGGCTACCCAACTAAAATATTTAACTGTTCGTTCACTATCGCAGATTGATTCGTACTAAGCAAATAATTTCCTCACTTGATACACGCGCACAGGCGCACGATTACATGTTTGAAGATCCGTTTATACGTTCAATTCTTTATACGTTTAATTCTTTATTTGTTCAATTCCTTATACGTTCAATTCTTTTACGTTATTGAGTATTTCATTAATTAATAGAAATGTAGTTCATACTCTTAGTAATATTATTCATACATTAATTATTAGAAATAGTATTGTTCTTGAAATCGCAATATCACAATATTAAATGGTTAAACATTGTGTAGGTAATAAATGGAATATTTAACCTCAGATGAATTTTAGTGGTTAATCTTATGCATCGTTCCAACAGAATCAGATCCTTCCGTGGCTAATGATTATTTTTCGACGTTGTGACAGAACTTACAGTTTTGTCGGAATACTGTATTGGTAGTGTGGACGCAAAATGTCCCAGTGATTAGGGCGGTGGACTCGCGGACATAGTTTCACGGTTTCGAATCCCAGACCGGTTGATGTGAGTGTTTATTGAGCGAAATCACCTAAAGCTCCACGAGGCTCCGGCAGAGTGTGGGGAGAACCCTGATGTATTCTTTCACCACACATTTCTCTCACGCTCTCTTCCCGTTTCTGTTGTACCTGTATTTCAAAATGCCAACATTATCACACTCTGTGTCACGCTGAACCCACCGAGAACTACGTTAAGAGTAGACGTGTCTCTGGAGTGCCTAGACACTTGCATGTTAAATTCACGAACATGCTGTTTCGTAGATCGGATCAGCTGAAACTCTCGTCATCTTAACCGACGGAGTGCCACGATGATTGTATTGATAGCATTTCTATGACTTTTTTTAGAGCAAAACTGTTGTTTATTATACGATGGTGACTCAAAAGGTAATGTCATTTTGTTTAGTACAGGTATAATTACCAACACACGAACATGTATCATGCATCAAAATGAAGCTGGTCCTCTGTGGATCACATCACTACTTCTCAACATAGTTACCGTTTCTCTAAATAGCAATGTTCCACCTTCGAATGAGAGCTTCCCCTCCTGATGTTTCAAATTGTCCTGCTGAATTAAAGGTGAATGTCAGAGCAGACCGTAAGCTTTAGATATGATCAAATATATTCTACCCAACATTATAAGACGAATATCATACCTTTTCTCATAAGTTGCAAGTACTATGTTTCGATATTCATGTACGTCCTGCATATATATTTATATTCACCAGCCTATTTACTTCAGTACCGAGTAGTAAGTGAATATATCTTCCTAGCTGTTAATTTGTCTACAAAATTAAGCAGATATATAATACATATACGCATAATCTTGACTTCGTCTGTAAAGCGTTCGACAGGGTTGACCATAATATCTTACTCACAAAATTGGCAAATGTTGGAATCTGTGGAAACCTTCTACACTGGATTAAGCATTTCCTGGAGATAGAACACAATAACGTGTGGTCGATGGAGTCCACTCAAGCCCAGCAAAAGTCACCAGTGGTGACCCTCAGGGGACTGTCTTGGGCCCGCTCCTCTTTATAATTTATATAAATGATCTTTACAGCGTCGTAAGTCACTGCAAATTGAAAATATTTGCTGATGAAACTAAGCTCCAGCAAATCATCAAAGAAGAAGAAGACCGAGCCCAACTCCAAACTGATCTATATGCTGTGAGCCAATGGGCAGATAAAAACAAAATGAAACTGAACGAGGGAAAATTTGAGCTGATGTATTTTGGAAAAAAGTCCTCACCAAAACAGCCATACTCCCTTCCTTCAGGGGAACCGCTCACGGCATCCAACAGTTTCAGAGATCTGGGTGTAATTGTTGACAACAATCTCAATTGGAGTGCCCACATCAACAATAAGGTCAATATAGCTCGTAGGATGAGCTCCTGGATCTTAAGTACCTTCCGGTCCAGAGAACAAAGTGTCATCATTCCACTTTTCTCCTCCTTTGAACGGCCACACCTCGAATACTGCT
>NC_068981.1:48190879-48195529 GCF_001194135.2 Octopus bimaculoides
CCAAGGCTGGGACCACGAGGCATATGTCCCCTGCCCAATTCAGAATCACAACGTATAGGTACATTGCGGCATAATTTCTTTTCCTCAACAGGCCCGGCCCTCTTTAACATTGTCCCGAAACAGATTAAAGAGGCAAAGGATCCTATCAGCTTTAAACGGAGTCTAGACAGCTTTCTTCAAAGAATACCATACAAGCCACCCATACCTGGATACAACTCACTCAATAAGAACTCACTACTTGAATGGACCATAGACCAAACGTGACTGTAAAAAGGATTCAGATAATCTTATCAGGTGGTGCTGTTAAGTTAGACATGACCTGAACCAATCTTTGGTCGAAACAAATAAAAGTTTTATACATAGAGACAGACAGAGATAATAACACATGATCATATTCTCGCCTGCAAGCACAGATTTGCATCCACACAGGCATGCTTTAACATGACGTATGAAGATGAAACCTACACACACAAAAACACATGCACACACACACACACACACACACACACACACACACACATACACACACACACACGCACACGCACACAAACACATATGTATACACACATATATCTGATACCAACGGAGAAGCGTTGAAAATAACACTATAACGTTAACATCCAGGAGATAGTGATTTATATTATATTACCTATATATACGTACGTGTGTATGTATACATTCCATAGTATAATGACGTTATGTGGCAAAAGGACTCTTACGATGTAAAGTAATCAACTATAATAGGAATCATTCCAGTGTAAGTAGTCTAGTTTAGGATATTTTTAGCATTAACGACAGAGACGTAGTATAAATGTTGAATTATATTTGAATTTAAATAAGTCTTTCTGTTTTACTGCAAAATCTAGGGTAGTATTATGATTTTATCAAGTGATTACTGCTTTACTACAGGGAAAGCAGTAATCACAGGCATTACTGCTTCCTACAGGGCTGCACACATATCATTGGTATTCAACAACCCGAGCGCAACCATGTGCGTGTATGTGTAATATGTACAAGAATATTTGTCATGCTCGTGTGATCACGAACACAGGCTTCGTGTCGGGAGAAATAGTAGAGGCAATATATGTCAAAGCATATCACGAATGATCTTCATGGTGATGAAAAACATCTCCGTTTCTGCTTTATGCTTCACCAGATGACAACGAAACTTTCGGTCTCAGCCCTCAAAACACAGTTATGTTGACATATAAGCAGCCGATACTACATTTACTACTAAGCGCAGAGCCGGAATTAATAATGTAGAAGCGCACGAAGCAACGTTATTTGAAATATTATGTTGTACAATGTTCCCTCTAGAACATTTTTGATGCTTGTCCTATAGTTACAAACGACTACCAAGCACCTTCCAGCACGAATAAATATATCGCTGTGTACCATATAATATTTCTTTGTCTGCAATCGATGATGGATTACCATACTAGCATCTAAATTCTACGTGTTGGTTAAGCTTTAAATTGTCTATACAAGAACTCACTTCCCGAGCGTTAAACTAATACACGTTTTTTTTTTTTTGTTTCCACACCTGTCTTCGTCATTTTTTTTCTTTTGTAAATTCTCACTATACAAGACTATACGTTTCTAACAAATTCTCGAACACATTATGTAGTAAATACATGTTACCTTCTGACAATTTCTACAATGAGTGTCCAACTGTGAAACATATTCAGTTTAGAATGTTTAAAACTGCACGAAATATAATAAAAGTTTATAAGATTACTATTTCCTCTTTGCTAGACGCAAGAAACTTGATTGCAAGAACTATTACGTCGAGTCTTGCGTTTGAGCGTATGTAGTGTGTATGTGTGTGTGTGTGTGTGTCTGTGTGTGTGTGTGTGTGTGCGTGTGTGCACGCGCGCGTGTTTCTGTGAAAGCGCATGAGTTGTGACAAGTTTTACGCTTAAAATAATACATTAAAGTTTATTCCTTAGTAACAAGAAATTGATACACAAGTAAACCGTATATTACAATGAATATGACATCTCCTGGGTAAGGCAGGAATAATTTTATTGTGCTCTTAATTATTAATTTGCATCTTCTAATCTTCTTGACGTTCATTCACGCTGAATAATTGCTTTTAATTATTTCACAACTGATAAAATAACATAATAATTAGGTACATTTATGTTTATTCATGGTATACAGAAGAAACATTTAAAACAATAAAATAATTAAATTCCTGTGAAGAATAAAAGTATAACATTGACCGTCATGGGAAATGAAACTATCAATGAAATGGTAATATTTATTAACGTTTCTTGCACAATTTCCCCAAAATATAAATGCTAAATAAATTCCTTCGATATACAATATAGAGCAATAATATCTCTAATATATTATAGAAGAATAGTAATACTTTGTTATATATTCATTGTTAATATTCTACTCTTATAAACTGCAACAATATTTCGTTTTTAGACACGTCTGATGGCATTCACATCATGTTACATATAATAGATAGTTCTCCCGGTATTTATGACTATTAGTATTATCATTGTTGTTGTTCTTGTTGTTGTCTTGGCACAGCTTCTAACGCTGGAGATATACCACGGTGTCAGTTGTTCACTACCAGTGAACTAATGTAACACCCCTTATTTTTCGAGCACCATTCGGAGTATTCGAGCGGTTCCAAGCAGCGCTGTTTTCTGCAAGTGCTCCACCGTCATTGCAGTCCCATTATTATTATTATTATTATTATTATTATTATTATTATTATTATTATTATTATTATTATCATTATATCCGGGCCACAATAACAAAGACTACCCATGATACATCGCGGTCCACTGTCAGTTCCTCGATGTCCTAGATACATTCGATGCCAGTGTCTGCAATCAAGTTGTCAGTGTAACTATGATATTTTTCTCTTCTTTTCGCTGATTTTTGCCCGATTTAATACTATGTTGCCCTTTTCTCAATCTCTATATCCAGCTGTTTTAAAGGGAATGCATATCAATAACAAAGTCGTATATGCGCTCAACTACGTTTGAGACGATTAATATTAGAATAGCTACATATAAGATATGATTGGCCCCATCTGATCTGAATTTGAACGACAGCAAAAGCTTTTACGCAGAGACGAAAATTCTAAACCTTCCGTCAAGCACAGCTGTCTTATTTATGTAAAATTCATAAACAATTATATTTACAGCCTTTCCAAACACCTTACAAAACAAGCAAAGATTACACTGTGTACTCTATATCATTCGGTCTATCATCGATACTGAGGAACCATACCATGGAGCAATCGCCCCTTATTGTTATATTGGTTATTCTTAAAACTGTTAGTACAAATCCCCTTTACATAATCCATCGCAATTGCTGAACAGGCAAAATTAATCGTTTACCACTTGCATGCACAGAATTTTCAAATCTTTCAGATTGTATATCAAATCTAAATGTAGCGCTTAGAATCTCTCCACACAATTTTCACCTGCATAAAGTAGAAGTGCATTATAAATGCATCATACCCATACCGAATTTTAATTATGTAAATCGATAGTGCATTATTATCTTACTCATCTATTACTATGATTATCATTCTACAACCTTCTCTGAAATCTTTATTTGCTTCTATTCTAAATGTACCACTTACACAAACTTCTTATGGTTTTCCCTCTCATAATTGCTTATTTCATTCTACACTCTGCACATATTTCCAAGCGAACTATAGTATTTTCTATCAACAATATACTATATTCAAAGAGTCACTTGTAGATATCCTTAACCAATGTGCAAATTACATAATCTCCTTGTTTACTCCTCTGCTACTCATGTAGCAATATTTATATTTTCAGGGTAATTACTAGCCGTATTATTAATTCCCTATTGTTCTAATAAGTACATTTACTATTCTAGCAGCTATCAACTAACATATACATCTAAAGCACATTCATTGCCGTCATGAATATAATATATCTTATAAACTTATAAATCTAAACACCATTGCAATTACCTGTTTCAGAACCATGCACTTTCATTAGTTTCTATTTTTCTTGCCTTAATACTCTTCTGCATATCTTCACCCTCATCTTCAAACACCTAGTGCATTCACCACCATTCCACACGCCTACAGATTTTGCACGATTTTGGTTCGTTTTGATGTTTGGTACCCAAATTAGAATTATACTTTCTGTATAGCCTTTTAAATACTTTGAACTGCTTTTTCTACAGTCTACATAAAATGTTTGGATCTCAAATATGTTATCATTAATATGTCTAAATTTGTCATTTCAAAAACAAATTATCAAGTTTGATGGGGTTTTACCAAAAATTTGGATATATTGCATGCATTCCTATTTTTTTTAATTTCTCAAATTTATGTTGGCCCATGCACTCTAAGATGTTATTCGACTGAATGACAATAAAACATGTTTCTAAATTAGTTCAAACAGTGGTTAAAAATACTTTTTGTGAAGGAAAATATGTTAAATCATATGATACTAAAAAGGAAAACCTAAATTTCGCTAAATTGACCGAATTTGAAGAACTATTCTCAGTACCTGCAATAGAATTTAGCTCCTCTCTTGTCTTTATTTTAAGGCGTCGCTGTACAGAAATTTGGTTGCTTCTTAATAATATGGTCTCGGGTTCATTCACACTTAGCAGCAGGTTCGGCCAGTGTTTTTCTCT
>NC_068981.1:48199838-48203796 GCF_001194135.2 Octopus bimaculoides
ACATAATTGTTACATACACACATACGCATGCGGACCTTCTCTTGTTGCGATCACTAGCACTGTATTTTCTTCCTTTCATTCAACGTCTTGTTCCTATTATCTCCTTTTATTCCAACCTCTTTTCCCCAAACTATTCCCAATACTGGACTGCTCAAACTTACGAGTTTTTTTGCTTTTTTAAATCACTTTCTCTCTCTGTTTACTTTTTTATTGTTCCTTTCTGTTGTGGAGTGTGTAGGCTCGAAACGTAAATAATTTAAAACTTTTTTCACGAGCGCCAAACTAATGCACTTGCGTGATATTCATGGACCCGCCTACGCCTTTTATGTTTCTATAAATTTCAACTATATATTATACGCTCATTTGGTTACTCCAGTTTGATCCTGACTGAACTTATTACTCTTTGGACTTGCATATCTGAAACACTTCCCGAACTTTCAGCACTTCTAATCATCTACATACCAGCACTTCACTCGGATTACCAGTGGATTTACTGACTCTACTTTCACAGAGCTCACTGAATTTTTCCGTTGATATAAATCACGCCAACCTACAACGACTTTTGAAGTTTGTCAACTTTTTTAAAATCTTTGAACTCCTGTACTACGTACGTTAATACTTTGCCGTTGGCTATCCTCTTTTACTTTTTCTTTCTTATCCTTTTCTTTTTTCTTCTTCTCTTCTCTCTTTTTCTCTTTTTTTCCCTTTTTTTCTCCTTTTTGTTTTTTTTCCCTTTTTTCCCCTTTTTTGTCGTTTTTCCTGCGTGCCTAATTACAAATCCTTGCTGCTCCACCTTCACCACCGCCTAAAGAAACAACTTTCCACGCTTCCTTTCTGCTACTTTCCAAATTCTATAAATCTTCCTCTAATGATTTTCCAACAAACACGCTTCTGTACTCATGTTCCCTCTCTCAGTCGCTGCTTCGCTCCCATCTCATTCCCAGAGGTTTCCTCTTCCATTTATACCTCAATTCCATTCTGTCTCCGTCATCCGCCCCATACACCGCACCACTTCCTACCGTTTTACGTTTCGTTCTAATATCTCAAAAATACAAACACTCGACCGACTTCTCCCTCTTGCGTTTTCCACCTTTTTATGCTGCTGCTCACCAACAGTTGCACATTCCACCTTACGCTTCATACTCCATCTAAACCACATTTTCCACGACATTGTCACTCGCACTGAACAACATAATTTCCACTTACAGTTTCGTCCTGTCCCATCCGATGCCACTATAACCACTCCTCCCTCCCCAATGCACTTCCCCACATCCTCACTCCATATCTTCCATTAACCCAAGCCTCCAACGAAATACTTCCTCTCCCAGCTTTCCTCCCAGCTTCCCACCGACTCCAACAACCCTCCCACACTTAACACGTCCTTCTCCACACCATTTCTGCCTGTTGTTACAATTCATCCTCGTCTTCCCCTCCCTGAGGCGGAGTGCTCTCTTCACAGTAACAGTCTGCGTTTCATCCCGTTCACTACGTCCAGTAACGAGTTTCAGACCCTTATTGATATTCATAACTCTTTGTGCCGCGTCGGGCTACATGCACTATTTCACAACACTCCACCTGCATCTAATGAAGGGGATTGCTTCACCGACCAGTTCTAAGCAGTTAATGGTATCTTCTAGCATCTGCCAACGTTTTGTGGACGGATTCACAATTCGCAGGTGTCTCCTACATTCTATCATTTCTTCTGCAAAAATTTCGGCCCTTCGGCTTATCCGACATCACAAGGATATCATCTTAAAACTGGCTGACAAGGGTGGAACTGCTGTGGTGTAGCATGCAGACCTTTTCAAGGCTGCAGCCCCCACTAACTTCGAGGCACATCCTTCTATTGCTCTGTGTCCTCAAACGACACGTATAACAACCAAAGGTTGTGTCCTCCAATATTCATGATCTCATTTCCTCCTCCTCTTTCCCTCTCACCGCCTCCAGCCTCTTTGTCCGAAATCCACGTACGCCCACTATTTACCTGGCCGACCCATCTATTTACTAGCAATTGCTCCACGGAAATGATCTCCAAACACCTGGACCATGCTATTGCACCCTAATGGCTTCCCTCCCCTCCCTTCCCACATCCAAGGCACTAAACATTCTCTCATCTATTTAACTCCTTTTTCTTACTTTCTGGCCCCACTAAATTTCTCTTCATTCTTAATATCAAGATTTTATGTGCCGTGATCCTGCACACCGATGGAGTTCTCGCGCTGAAACACTTGCTGGACCTAAAAATTGACCTCCTACGTGACACCTCCACACTACTTCGTTCGACTGAAATTGTTCTGTCCTTCAGTTGCTTCTCGCTTGCTGAGCATTTATGCCAACAGACCCTGGAGTGTCCAATAGAACGATAATGCTCCCCTACTATGCGAACCTATTCGTTAGCTACGTTGAGGCACAAATATTCTCACAATTCTCAGCTTCCCGTCATCAACTACACCCCTTCTACTCTTTTCATACAGTTCTTCCATCCTACCCCCTAATCTCCTACTGTATCTGTAACTCTTTCACCGAATTTCTCGATGTTTCCCTCAGAATACACTACTCCGCTCCCACTACCTCCATCCACAACAAAGACACTGACTTACACTCCAACCTTAATTTCTCCATACCAAGCTCTCCATCCCCTACTCCTAAATCCTCCGTCTCTGCAAGCTCTACAGTGGCTCCCATGACTTTGAGACTGAGTCCCAACTCATGGCTTCATCCTACGTGGATATATCCCCACCATACCCACAGTGCCCTTGCCAGACCTAGATCTGAGAACCATGACTCTGCTCTTTCTCCTCGCACCCGCACCGCCGTTGCCTGTCTTCCCTTCCCCTCATTTACCACTCCTCCAACCTGGCCCTCTAATGCACCATTCGCGAAGCCTTCCAACGACTCCAGTCGGTTCCCTCCAACTCGTACACAAACGAGCCCATAACCTGCGTGACCTCCTGGTCCACAGTTTCTTCCTAGCCTGGATCGTTCCCCTCCTCTCGCCCACGATGTCGTATCTGCTCCTAACTCTCCCGCACTACCATCCTCACAGATACTCATCATCGTCCCAATCACGTCACCGACGTCTTTACCGCCACTTCTAGTAGCGAAAAATACTGCATCGCCAGCTCTCTTTGTCATTCTCTAAACATCGGGCAAACGGGCACTGCTTGGCTGACTGGTTCGCAGACCACTTTCGAGACATCAGGCCCGGCAATGAATGACACTCCAATCTCATGCTATATCCGCTCTAGCGTTCATTCGCCAGGAACAGGAATAAATCTTCTCTCTGCCCTCCTTTACGTCATATGGGCTCAACACATCTCCGTACTTCATCTGACACCATTTTGACGCCCTCTCTTAGTTTGACACCAATCCCACATCATTCCACACACTAGCACTGACCACTTCCAGGACCCACACCACACACTATCTTCCACACACCCACGCAAATCTCTAAAAGCATCACCACACACACCACTATATGATCAGCCACACACACTCTATAACTCAGTAGACACACCACACATCATCATGCAGAGTTCCATCCCCACACAAGTATATAATACCTGAACGCAGACAACATACATAGACAATAACTTTCGCCCACATATATACACAATACACACACACACTCTTTGGTCAAAGACACACACACACACGCGTGTGCACACGACACGTAAAGCAGCTCACATCAACTGCTACGTACAACACGCACGGTACACGCTCACAAATGCCAGATAGACTCGCCCCTATTCACACTCAGGCATGTTACACACGTACACGCTCACACACATCAGATTGACTCGCCCTGTTCCCACTCACACACTTACACACTCACACACACCATTCTCGCATACACACAAATACACGTGGACCATCTCTTGTTGGGGTCCCATGTACATTATTATTTCCCTTTTATTGAACCACTTTTTCTATTATTATTATCACCCTTTCTTTCAAC
>NC_068981.1:48205064-48206312 GCF_001194135.2 Octopus bimaculoides
TGTGTGTGTGTGTGTGTGTGTGTGTGTGTGTGTGTGTGTGTGTGTGTGTGTATTGTGCTTGTAGGGAAATCGAAAGTTAAAACAAAAGCAGAAAAACAAGAAATGGCACAGAATTCGGGAGGAGGTACACAGTGAATATTTTGCTTTGACAGGCAGAGAAAAAATAATATAGGAAAATGAGGTCATGTGACGTTACGAGCATGCCTCTTCGTTAGCAATAGAAAGGAGAGTTCTCACGGAGAGTAAACGAATAGGCCGCGAGAAGCACGTGTGTCGTTACATGACTTTAAAATAACTGACCAGACGTGGGGTGAGAGCAAGAGAAGGTGGTTCTTGTAGGAAGGACAATAAGTGAAAATGTCAAGCGTGTTTATTTGAGTGTGTGTGTGTGTGTGTAGATGTAACAGTGAGTGTGTATTTGTGTGTGTAGTAGTATCTCCGTGAGTGTGTTTTTGTGTTTATGTAAGGGATAAACGTGTGAGGGTGTGAAGCTACCACGTAAATAGCAGTGATTACATTTGGTGGTCGGGAGGTGAGCTGACGTGTAAATATGTGTATGTGGCTGTGTGTTTAGGTTTCTGTCTCTGTATGAAGATGCACACAGATACCAACACATGCACTAGCACACAAAGACTGCTACTAGCGCACACACATATTTGCACACACATACACCAACATGCACACACATAAGCACACACACATACACACTAGCCACTTTTTCACGCTCCTACCATGAGATTCCACTCTCTCTACCTCTCTCCACTTCCGGTCAGTTATTTTTCAGTCTTGCAATGATATATATGCTTTTCTTAGACTCTTATTTTCTTTCTCCCCTGACATTTCTCCTCCTTCCTCTTTCTGTTGAAGTGAAATGCACCAAACCTCATGCCTTTCCATGTTCCATCTTAAACTTTCCGTGAGCGTCTACCTACAACGTTCGTTGTGTACGTCCTTTTAACTTGTGTTCTTTCGTTTTCTGCTTTTGTTCTATCTTTGAATGGCCTACCGTTGCCTATTATTACAAAGCTCTTCTACGTTTTTCCCATGATGATCTGTTCAACTTTCATTGGTTTACCTTACTCAACGATTACATAAAACCCCTGAATTCTCTCGAAGTTCATCGATATTTTTATCTTTTCTCACATACACAGACAGGCACACTTATACATACACAATATAAATATAAGTAAATACATAATTATGTGTATGTATGTATATATATATATATATATATATATATATATATAT
>NC_068981.1:48206413-48209489 GCF_001194135.2 Octopus bimaculoides
GTGTGTGTGTGTGTGTGTGTGTGTGTGTGTGTGTGTGTGTGCATGTGTGGATGCATATATGTGTGTGTGTGATAGTTTCTGTATTTAGTTATTGAAACGTTTAGGGAAGAGACGTCGTACACGTTAAAACATTTCGCATTGCTCTGTTCATCCCTTACGGGTTACTCTAAAATGTTTTCCTTCCTATACTTTTAACTTAACCCGATGCTCTTGATCTTATCACCAGAATAAAAGCAAAATTGAGCTCATCAACTACTGCGCTTCAGAAAAATAAATGGTACACTTAATAAAAATTATTTTCACTACCAGATAGAAATTTTTGAAGGTATACCTCCTACAATGTTTTCTTTGTTTATTTTACCTATATTATCTTTGCATGTTAGATTTTTAGTTTGTATTTAATAGTGATACTTTGGTACTCTTTGTTACTGTAGGAGTTTTTGAGAAGAATTTACTTTGCAGCTAATTTTATGGACAAATATGTACGGTGCTTTTTCATAGATTATAATGAATTTACTATAACTAGTGTCCTCTGCATAAGGACTTATAAGAGATAAATAAATAAAAAATGTACTACATATAATAATAGTAGTAGCTACAACTAGTATTCCAACATAAAGACGCAGTAGACGTGAAACGTAATACTAAATTTGTAGTAATTTAAAAATGATAAGTGTTACAAAATTGTTTATGCAGTGGTAAAGATTATACCTACGTGACGGTTATAAAAAATGTTATCAGTCTAGAAATCACGTTCAGCAATCTATAAAACATGGTGACATCAATACGCCACCCTCCTCTCATTAACAATGTATAAAAATGGCTCAGGAAAATATGTGATTATGAAAATTGTTATTGGCAACTAAGTGTAATAGGTTGAAATAAATAATTTTTAAACAATTTTAAAGACATGAAATTTATATTACACCTACGCACCGGCGCGCCCCCCTCGAATAAATATAGCTTATATATGCGTGCGTATGTTGCGTGTGTGTGTGAGAGAGAGTTTTTGTGTGCGTGTGGTGGTTGTGTGTCTGTACCTGTGTGTATCTGAAGTAACATATAAGTATATAAATACAACATTCACACGAAAACACAAACAACACTCACAGGCACATGCACACAGACACACATACACCTATACTCTTATACATTTTATGGCTGTCTCATCGTATGTGTATGCATATGTATAGACATATTTATAATAAAAAAAATTGAAACATAGATTATACAAAATTTGACAGGGAATAATTAACGACAGTTTTACTTTGATAGGATGATATCTGCTAAAATTCAGACACTTAATTATCAAAATAATATTTTGAATTATTCCTCTATTTAGTATCACATACATGAATTAGATTGTTGTCGGTAAAAACCAAGCCCTTTATGTTGATTAATTTACAATTTTCTTTCCTAACAGAATTAAATAAATGTTCTCTTTTTAAATTTTTGTTTCACGTTTCAAGCACGAATGTATACCATATGTAATTATTAGAAAACAGTTCACCTTTGATGTTTTACATCAAAACATGTTTACACGAGAGGCATCTAGTACACACAATTTTTTAAAAACTTTTACAGCATTATTTAATGATATATATTCAGTTTTCCATTTTTTATCTTTGGGTATTGTTCTGTTAAATTTGGCTATTGAAATTATTACTTACAGGGGACCAACAACAT
This sequence comes from Octopus bimaculoides, assembly GCF_001194135.2. Lineage (NCBI taxonomy): Eukaryota > Metazoa > Mollusca > Cephalopoda > Octopoda > Octopodidae > Octopus > Octopus bimaculoides. The sequence goes on from NC_068981.1 coordinate 48,208,100, forward strand.
TTGATTCTCCTGAATTAGTAGAGTGTTAGACGAATTGCCTTAGAGTAATTACTAATGTTCGACCTCCCTAATGTTGACGACTTAAATCTTGAGTGTATAAAAGTATTTCGTATCAGACAAATACTAATGTATAATTAGTCACCTGTATTCTTCGCTCAAATATGCCCATGTTAGTGAAAAATATTTATAGTGGGGCAAATATAGAAGAAAAAATCATGCTTTTAATAGTGCACCAGGTGATTTGTGACGTATTGTTACATATTTTTAACTACTGAAATATGATTTTCCTCATTCCCGATGTTATTGCCTACGCAGGAAATGAATTTCAATTAAAACGTTCGATATTATCGAAGTCATCTCCCCTATGTGTGTGAAAATATTTCCGGTAACATACAGGCAGAAATAAATTCTTATAGTTCATGTTCCAAGCACACAGTACGAGTTTTCATACCTAGCACATAATATGAGCTTATATTGCACGAAGCACACACTAGGAGTTAATATTATACTAAGCACACAATATGAGTTCATATTATGCCAAGCGCACAATATTAGTTGACATAAATAATGATAAGACAGTGTTGAAGGATACTGTAATTTTAAGTATATATAAAAATAAGAACGTGTTTGAATGATAGATATTATTAGAAATTAATTATGCTTGGCATGTTATTGCACTTTTCTTTATAAAACTAGATTGTAATGTGTAAACAAATACATGTACATATGTGCGTATAGATATGTGTTTGTGTGTGTATGCACGTATGCATGTATGTATATGTGTATTATGTATGTATGTATGTATGTATACGAGCGAATTGAAAATTGAACGTGCACGTGAATTTTAAAACATTTGTTAAGTGCTGCACATTTAAAATTCAAAGCAGCTTGACTAAGCCTCATACAACTTAACATTTCCTAGGCTCGATGTAAGAAACTATTTTATTAGACATCTAAACAGAGCAAAGAGTTAAAGAGAGCAAAGAATTTCAAGATGGGTCCTAGACGTTAACTAGATAACGTGTTCTTGATATGACAGCAACATCACTTATTTTATTTATTAATTGTAACCAACCATGCAGTCCTAAGACTAATAAAGTATTTAAGTCGCTTAAGAACACTATGCGACTTGATTTGATCAACATAGGTCTAACATCTAGATGTCATCGTCAGTTTGTTTCATAATCGCTTATTCTCTCTATAGACGCCTGACGAAATTGAATTGTTTTACGAGTGAAGAACCCTTTAATTTGCATGGAGATGAATTATTAAACAGATGTATGCTATCTCTGACCTCTACCTTGATGCCTTTCTTACTTAATACATTGATTCCTTTGGACCCTGAACACACACACACACACACACACACACACACACACACACACACACA
>NC_068981.1:48210882-48213788 GCF_001194135.2 Octopus bimaculoides
TTAGGAATTGCTCCAACCAGGAACTGCAGAGAATTAAGGGTAGACTAGCTAGATTTTTCAGTAGAATGGGGATGAGTGTAGTTTACGAAGATGACATTTCAGTGGCAAACTTCCTAGATGTAACGTTAGATATTAAGAATGAGACATATAGACCATACCACAAACCCCTAACGAACCTAAAGTATATAAATAAATCAAGTAACCATCCTAGGGCTATCATCGAGAATTTAGTTAAAAACATCTCTTTAAGACTCTCCAAATTATCTGCTAACAATAGGGTCTTCAATAATGAAGCTCATTTCTATAATACAACATTGAATAAGGCCGGGTATAGAGAAAGGGTCTCCTATATTGAAAATGATAGCCAAATAATTAAAACAATTGACAGCAGCAGTAGTAGTAATAATAAGAGGAATAAACAAAATCAAAATAAAGGAAATAAACCAAGATGCCCCCATAAACACAACTTAAGAAATTTAAAATTTTTTAAAAACGATATTAATAACCATGATGATAAAGATAAGGATAATAAAATCTGGTTCATAATCCCATTTGGGAGAAATATAAAGAGTAACCTGATAGCAAAGTTTAGAGCGGTGATAGGTAGGCACTTCCCAAGGAGCTCACACTATGGTAAAATTATCAACACACACATAATTAGGTTTGGGTTTTCAAATACTAGGAACATACCACAAATAATAGCAGCGGATAACCTTAAAATACTTAAGTCTAAAGTAACAGGGGGGAATGAGAATTTGAACAATGATATAAATAGCAATACTAATAATAATAATAATAAAAATAATAATAATAATAATCATGAGAAGGATAATAACAATGATGATGATGATAATAATAATAATAATAATAATAATAATAATTATTATAATAATAATAATAATGATAGCAACAATAATAATAATAATAATAATAATAATAATAATAATAATAATAATAATAATAATAATAATAATAATAGTAATAATAATAATAATAATAATAATAATAACAATAGTAATGGAGGTACTATTAATAATAGGGGTAAGGCCTGTAAGAGTAAGAACATAATCACAGTAAATGAGGTAAACCCTAGGAGATTAAAATTTGAAGGACCCAACGCGAAAGTCAAACATATAGTATCTCAATGTAAAGTAAAGACCCAAACTGGCACCACGAAATACATTGGCTGCACATCAGGACAGGTATGCAGGAGAATATCTAATCACTTCACGACCTTTAGAGATAGAAAGAAAACAGCAACCACCAGTCTTAGCAAATACATCTGGGAACTCAAGGATAATAATAAGCAGTATTCGTTAGAATGGTCCATAGTAGCAAGATCAATGTCATACGAGAGAGGAAGAAAGTATTGTTCACTCTGTACGACAGAACTCTACTGCATAATCTTCTCCAAGGTTAAATTGATTAACAAATTAACGAATAATGCTCTGAAATGTACACACATCCTAACAAGCACTTTTCGTTGTTATAAATGCATTCAGGATATGAGAGGGTGGCACAGGGAATCTCATGTATATATGTGTGTGAGTGTGTGTAGGTATACATGAATACATGATAAATTATAAGACAAAGTTAAGTCATCTAATTAGGTGGACTGATGCATAAAATACTAGTAGAAATATGGAGATGCACGTGAACCTTAATGGAATTAGAAAATTAAGTTAAACTACAATGGATACATGACTATAACTAGAAAGACACCGTACCTATAATTTAAGGAAGAGATCACTGTATTTAATGGGTCAGTTAAAAATAATCTCACTTAGAACCCCAAATTATCCATCAATAGGAGGTAACCACTAATAGTGCAAACCAACCCTAGGTTGCGACACTATAGTCTGTGCAGCCTATAAGTGCAGATTGTATAAGTGCCAATATAGGATTATTACTACTACTACTACTACTACTACTACTACTACTACTACTACTACTACTACTACTACTACTACTACTATTACTACTACTACTACTACTACTACTACTACTACTATTACTACTACTACTACTACTACTACTACTACTACTAATAATAATAATAATAATAATAATAATAACAATAATAATAAGAAGAAGAACAATGACAATGACAATAATAATAGTAGGAGAAGAGTTTGTGAGCACACATAGTAGTTAGGATGGAAACAGAGCATATAGATAGAATTGTAATAACGATGTAAGCGGCGGCTGGGAATCTGCCACATAGACCTAGGAACAATCCAGTATAGATTGGATGAATAAGAGAAAAGGAACGGGTAATATAGTTCAGTACAATACAGCCAATTGTTAGATCTCTAAACAGGATATAAGTGCATGACTCTACCATAATAAGGATAGATATGAAATTAAAATAGGAACTGGGAATAAGATAACAAACTGAGGAGTCTAGTAAGAAAAGATGAGGTTCAAATCTTAGTATAAAACCCATAGAAGATAATGATAATAGCAAAGAATGATAATATATTGAAATATTACTGAATATATCAGTGAAGGAGCTTGAAAAGTTTCCTAGGAGCAAGGATTTCTGGAGCGAATTCCCTTAGCCCAATAATGAGACACAGTAATAACATAAAATAAAATAATAGCAATGATAACCTCCCAGGGACAACAAAAATAATCTACATATCGGGGTAATCACTAAAATAAAGAAACATTGAAAAATAAATTAATAATTAAATTAATACATAAATTAATAAATAAATAAATTAAATAAATTAATCTTGTAGACATTCACAGGAGAGCGGTAGCAACTGAAAATATTAAGGAGTTACCTCCCCTGTATATAGTAAACAAAATAAATAAAAGCAGCATGGCGGAGGTATAGTCAAGCATTTTAATAATCTGTTATGATCGTTAATTGTGTTAATTGCGTTTTTTCGTAATTTGTT
>NC_068981.1:48214036-48216140 GCF_001194135.2 Octopus bimaculoides
AAGGGGAAAGCTAGTTCAAAGACTGCAAATATAATCCATCACTGGAAGTGTAAAAATCTGTAAAAGTTTTAAGAAATTTAGCATTGAAATTTATGAGTGGCTTGTCGCAAGAGGTTTTCTACCAACCACGTGGCTCCAGGCTCAGTCCCACTACATGGACGTTTGTGTAAATGACTGTAATAGAATAGCGAAAGAGAGGATTCAGGCCCAATCTTCCGAGACTTTTTACGGGATTGAGAAAAACTGAAGGGTCGCTGTAGTAACTATGTAGATGTTGAATAAGGGAGGAGAATCTATTGAATAAAATTATAATTCATTGATATTCATTCCTATTTACTCTTTACCCGAAGTCAAAAACTTTACAACGCTCCCTCGTATGTTTGTGTGTGTGTGTCCCTTGTTTTGTTTTAGTTGTTTTCTTTTTTATTAGTTTTTTTTTTTTTGTTATGCCTGTCAGACCGAGCGTTGGCTTGTTTATGTCCTCCTACCATAAAGCTTCGGCAAAGGAGAATCGATTAAATATCTGTTCGGCTAAATCCTTCAAAGAAGTGCCCCATCATGACAGCAGTCCAAAAAATGAAGCATGTAAAAGATAAACGAACAAAGTTATGCATACATGGATTTTCTCTTTTAAATAAGATATTTATCCTGTAGTGTAATATTCTGATAAATGTGAAAGGCTAGAATATTACTTTAAGCAGAAATTTATCTGAAGAAAGTAGAGAAATTTAATCCCTTCCGTTAATATTTGCTGATGGTATTACTAACGTTAGAATCAAACAATTTGCTAGGGGTATTATTAGTTTCCTTCTTTAAAACTTGTGACATTACAGTAGTACAACATCTGACTTCGTTAAATATGTTGCATGCTGCCTTTCTTGGATATCATTGCATTATTGTTTGGAATAAATTTTGAAAAATTAATTTCATACTTTGGACCTCTTTCTCCTCAAGCTTTTGTTTTAGTGAAATATTATTGATTAAATATATTCTACACCAGAGTTTAGGATTATCTAATGAATTGTTGCGAAATATTCATCGATAGCACATACGTCTGTTCTAATGTTCCGCAGGTACACACGGATGCAAATGAATCCCTTCGTGCAGACATATTCACAACATGCTCAGCTCATTCTTATAACAGGAATCACCAAGAATTTTCTTAGTGTAAATACAGAGCTTTGAATTCTGCTGAAAAAGAAAACCCCTGAAAATTAATCCACGAAATTTATATACATTTATATGCGTAAATGTGTGTATACACAAGGGATTTTACTTTTTTTTTATAAATGAAGCCTGAGAAACAGTGATAGTTAGTGAGAGCACATATTGAATTCGGTTCAAGATGGTAACGTTTGCCTAAAGTATAAGACATAATCTTATCCAAGAGTTCTCGTTTTATTATTTTTTTTTTAACGGAGAGACACGTAAAATATGATAATTTACAAATTAAGTGAAATAATTTCTCTTAAGGGAATATAACTGTTAATGATGTGCTAGCATAAGTTCTCTGGTTTTGCTTGTACTGTAGGTCTACTAATCGAGTATATGTCGTGGTCTGTTCCATATCCTGAAGTGCATCCACGATGTATTTCCTGGACGTGTATACTATATGTTCTTGACTTGTTATTTAATTTCAAACTGCGTCACAATTTATTACATATCCAATAAGTTACAAGCGGACTACACAACTACGATGCATGCCGTATATTTTGAAACTGGATATTTTAAAGACATCGAAGTATTACATATGCACGTATATCGAGAAATGCTGGTAGTTATTCAATTCTCTTGAAATGATACTAGTATACATCAATATACTGAATCGTTCTCTGTTACGTTTTTGAGAGTGGGTATCGTATTCTGACGTAACTTTTAAAACAATTTTCCAATATACCTACACAATGATGTAACATTAAATATTTCGTTGGTTAGTTGAACCATTCAAGTACTATGTATTTGTCCAAATTCCAGGAATTCATTGCATGATTTCTGTATTAGTTCGATCGCGATTCTATTAATGCAAATACCAACTTTTTCCTAAACAGTTCCAGATTCTTTTGTTATATATATATACATATATATATATATATATATATATATA
>NC_068981.1:48216638-48224743 GCF_001194135.2 Octopus bimaculoides
GAAGAATAAATTTAAAAACTATATATTTCCTACATAAAACTATATTTTTTATTTACTGGTCGATGATGATGATTAATCAAAATGTAGAATGTAGCAGAATGACGTAATCTATGCAAGAAAGTTCAGATATAGAAAATGTAGAAACAACAGCGAAGTGGTGGATTTAAGTCATGTGGCATAGAGAAATAGACCGATATAGTAAGGACGTGAATGGCTCTATGTCTATTCGACTGAGAAGCGAAAAGCACGGTTAGCAAGATGTTTTCTTTTTTGTATTAGTGGAACGCTAGACTTCTAGAATCTTACAAGAGAAACGCTAATATTCTTCAATACGTAAGAATCACGTCTCGGATGCTTCGAGAAACGTAGAAAGGGAAGTTACTCTATAATCATTCTTGCAAGGGAGATCATTCAACTACTTAGCTACCGCTAGACACACCCTAGGGAGATGTAACGGTATACTATAATGAAAATAACATAAAGTATACATCATAGAATGTTAAAAATCGATGGAAACAGAATGGAAAAATATGCAATATTTCTGGTTCAAAGTGAAAAATCAACGTTCAAATTTCTGTAACATATGTATGTGTACATGCAATATCTAGATATTGCATGTACACATGCAATATCTAGATATTGCATGTACACATACGTAGAGAAAATCGTGCATCTCGGGAAACAGAATCCAAAGAAATGCATAGAGAAAAAGGATATTTTCGATTGAGTCCGAATAGCAGTGTCGTTTTGCGTGCAGAAAATACCATTTAGAGCGTGACTACGGCAGAGCGTGTGTACACACGAGTGGCAAAAAGCGACAACGACATACTGGCGCGTTGCAAGAGACAGGCAAGTTTTCGATTTATAAAGTGACCATCCAGGGGTTCTAATGTAGTTAAGTTGTGTGTTAGAAGGGTGCGGTGAGCATGTGAAAGCAACCCAAAAGTATGGTATATGGTGCATGTGTATAACTGTGTGAAATCATATAAACATATGTGCGAACGTTGAGATAACTTCACAAATATGTAAAATATTTGTAAAAAATATATGTACGTGAATGGATGTCCTGAACAATTAAGAATTACGTGATATACAAAACTAAGCAAATACAAAGGAAAATGAACTAATAAACAATGTTTAAGTATTCAAGTTAGTTCAAGTCATGCAAGTTGTTATAAACTCCACAGAAATTGACTCCAACGATGGGAAAATACGGAAAGTTCATGATATGTATATAGTGCACGCATAATGAAAGCGAAAACAATAGTGCAAGGCATTGCCAAAGTACATGCCTGAAAATTCTTCTGAAAAAGTTTAGTACGCCGAGAATGTATATCTCGCAACTTCAGAAGTAGATGAGAATATGACAAAAGCTGTAAAGTCAGCAATGGACTTGCAGTAGCAAAAGTTGAGCTGGTGCGAAGATGATCATGAGAAGCTGGACTTGCAGTGGTAAAAACGGTGTAAGCCATACCCTGAACAAAGCAAGCTGTTGAAATGGGTTGGTTACTGTACTTGCGACGAAAATGGATGTTGAAATATTAACAAATCTGGAATTTGAAACTTCCAAGTGTAAACAGGTTGAAATATTGTTTCAAGTTGAAATAAAGTTTAGTGACGTTGTAAAAGGAGAAATAAATACTCTGCTGGTGTCGTGAAAGAAAACATGCTGTTTATTCAAATTATCGATGGTCGAGGGTTTGTCAAGTTCAAAAATGTCACGAAATGGATACGATCGTGTGTGAAGATTGACAAATACTGATCCTAAAAGGTGGCGATAGCGAATAGCAATCATGACAGGACACCGTGTTTAAATTTAAGGTACAGAACCATCGAGAAACATTGATTCAAGACGTATGTCAAAGATGACAGAAAGAAGATACACACTGCCTAAATCCGATCCAGAAATTCTAACTTCTTGCAGTGTCTGAGGAACAAAGATGAAGAAGAATGGTGAAGAATGTGGGATAAAAAATGTGCTGTACAATTGAAAAAAGTTTCAAGTTTCCTCATTCCCCAGCCGTGAGAAACGGAATAAATGACTTTTGAAGCAGAGTCAAACATTCACAACAGCAGTATTAAGCGATCAATATGTGGCAAAATTGTAAACTTGACGCGAACGGCAGATCAAAAGAACTGAACTTGGTACGAGGGTGGATCATCGTCATAGAAAGCAGCGAAAAGAACTTGAAAATAGCCATACGGTCGTAGTTACAAAAAATTGAATTGCTTTGAAATAAATAATGGCAGGAAATTAAGTCAGCCAAAATGAGTATAAGGTTTCACTGCCATTACTAGCAAAAGATGACGTAAACAACGTTATCAAAGCTCAGGAGTAGCAGTGAGAGTTGATAAAATTACGTCAAGATCGTTCTCAAAAAAGTAGCTGTAGCAGGCTTGAGAAGTAGTTTTCTGACCGGAAAATCATTTTCAATATGCCAGTTAATACTGCTGTCGTGAATTTTTGAGTCAGTTTCAAAAGTCATATTTCCGTTTCTTACGGTCGGAGAATGAGGAAAGTCGAAGCTTTTTCAACTATACAGCAAATTTTTCCACCTACGTTCTTCATCATTTTCCTTCAGTTTTGTTCCTCAGAAATTGCAAGAATTTAGAATTTCTGGACAAATGCTACTAGTTATGCTGTTAAAAAATATTTAAGACTTGTAATGTAGTGGCATAACGACTGGTTGAAAAAACGGCGTTACTTTGGTAGCTGGACGAATATATTATTTTTTTTTAGCTAAAGGTTCTAAAGTTGGTCGCATATATTTCTGCATACATTTCGCGTCGGTTGGTCAACGACTTATATATTATTTATTCTCCACGTCGGTTAGTCACCAATGTATGTTTATTCTCGGTGTTACCAATTTATGTAGAAGGTGTTGATGTGGCTGCATGTATATTATTAGTGTATATTATTAGAGAGAGTTCATAATGAGATGAAGAATAAATTCAAGAACTATATATTTACTACATAAAACTATATTTCATTTACTGGTCGATGATGATGCATAATTAAAATGTAGAATCTAGTTGAATGAAGTAATCTATACAAGAAAGTTCAGAGATAGAAAATGTAGAAATAACAGCTAAGTGGTGGTTTTCAGTAATGTGGTGTTGAGAAATAGACGGACATAACAATGACGTGAATGGCTCTAAGTTTAATTGAAGAGCTGGGTTAGCAATTTTTTTTTTTGAAACGCTAGACATTCTAGAAACTTCCAAGAGAAACGCTAAGCTTCATGAATAATTAAGAATCAACTCTCATCACATGGATGCTTCGAGAAACTTAGAAAGGGAAGTTACTCTATATTCTTTCTTTCAAGGGAGATCATTCAACTATTTAGATTCCGCTCACACACACGCGCGCACACCTATATATGTATGTATTAATACATACATATACATATATGTATGTGTGCCTGTGTGTGCGTGCGCGCGTGTGTGTGTATGTGTGTGTGTCTCAAGAGGATTGAATTAGACTCGTGTTTCCTCATTTCTGTATCAATTTTAACATAGTTATTTGGTCTTGATATCAGGAATTACGAAAACGCTGTATGGTGTTCGGTAAACTACTTTCACCGAAATGTAAGTGTGAAGGATACGCATTCACCTGCAGTAGCATTGACATTTTGAATCATCTACAATATATTTAGTTCAAGGTTCCATTATTCACAACCTCGTTTCATGTATTGACAAACGTATGACACTTATCCCAGTTAAATTTTGTACTGTCACACAAAACCTCCTTAATTAATTAAAGTATGATTCTTGTACTCGTCGTATTAACGTGCTCATTCTGACTTCAGGAGGTAAGGCCTCTAGAAGCATTAACACCAACGAGGTAGAGACAAGTATTTTGCGATTTTAAATCCAGAAGCAAAATATATTCTAAGAAAACTGCACATGTTTCATCTAATAGCATTATAGGGTTGAAGCGATGTTCTATTTTACTCACACGAAATTGGAGCAGTTTCCTTGTTTCAAATCGTTTTACATGTTGATCCGTTTGTTCGTTATAAGTTTGATCATTGAAATTTTGCAGTTTTGTTTCCAAAAATAAAGTAAGTATATCTTCCATTTCCCTCCAAAATTTACTCATTGAATCTTTTTTTTTTTTTTTCAATAGAATAAGGCTTTCCATAGTGATTTGAATGCATATGTCCAAGCTGAAAAACATAACCACCTCCATTTACCTCTAGTGCTTATTTTCAGATTTCCTCGACCCAAACAATTCTACATTTCATCTTTCTTCTTTATTCTATAAAAGATGTTTCTTTTTTCTTTTATCTAAAACAAAATGTCTCCAATATGTTCACTATGCAGGAAATCGTTATAATGTGCAGTGGGTTTTGACAGTATAAATACTGAATACAAATTTTAATTTCGTACTGATAGTTTATCGCATATTGAATTATGCCTTACAGACTCACAACTTAAACACTGTATACCAGTTCTTCCGAACACGGTCCAGATGGCCATATAAGATTTCGTCGTTAAACTTTATCTGCGATAAATTGTTTATACTTCCATAAAACATAAACTATTTTAATATATGTGTATACAATTTTTAATAATACTTAATTTTGAAATATAATAGGATTTTTGAAAACATCGATTGCTTCAGGGGTCCAACTGGTTTTAATGAGCTTTTGTACTTAGGCTAGATCATGTATTCCAAGCTATTTTGAGCACTGTAATAGAGAAAATAGCTTAACATTTTAGTAACATATCTGTAAATGCTGTATTACAAATAATATATGGAAAAACAACCCACAAAAGAGATTTGAGCGAATTTATATAGAGGAAGCAATATTATTTTTCAAAGTGACATCCTTATTCTAACGTATAACGCTGAAAATATTCCACAAGAAAACATTTTAAACTGTAGCTGTCATTATTCTATGGTATTTTAATGTCTAATCACAGTAAAAGAATGAAATTATTATACGTAGACTTAGCACGTTCTATGAATATGCGTGTAAAATTTCAATATTGTTGGAATTGTGCATTGTCAATATCCAGTGGTTAGACACCACTCTATAGGAATTCTGAGGATATCGCTAGGTTACCTTTAGTATTTAGTGTATCGTTATAAAATATCGCTTAATATGTTTTTTTCTAATTTATGGATTATTGATAATATAACTTGCTATAAACACTTACAACCCATCTGTACCATCTAGATTGAGGAACATATACTGGAATACTTTGGGATTCACGAGCCTACGGGTATTTAACGCCTTACCAAAACATCTGAGGTATCTTGATAGAGTGGGGTAGATGTTTGCAGGGAAAAACTTGACCTATCCAAGCTCTCAGATGAACTAATAGCAAGGTAGGAGAATCAAAAGAGGGCACCTGTGTCGAACTCCCTCTTTCACCAAAATCACAGAAGATTGGCCATTGAAAATGTGTTTAACCTGGAAGTGCCCCAGCATGGATAGATTCTTAGGGCTGAAACGTATAAAAGAATAAAAAATGAAAGATTGTGTGAAAATTATCATCGGTAATTGTCTCCATTTATTTCATTTCTATTTTCATTTACATTTAATTTGCTTTGAATAATACACAGAGTAATTACTGAAGACTTAAATATTTGACGTTGAATCAAATTAATCAAAATATTAGCCTTTGCGAAAACGAATGCATTAATTCTTGAAATCTCGTTGCAAATACTTATATTTACGGAAACAAATATCAATATAATACATCCTTTCTCATACTCTGTACTCCGTTTCTCATATTCTTCTCCGCGGAATAATATTAGTTTCTAAGATAAATATACATATACAGAGGCACATATATTCATATGTATTTATACATTTTATGTTTTCGGAGCGTAGTATTTATTTCTACAAGTTATAGCTAACAATTTCTAAATTATAAAAATAAGCCTTAATTTTTAAGGAAAACTAAAGTTTACCACACGTGATTCTAACGCTCAATTGATGAACTCCCACATGCTATTTGGGGTAACAACGTACCAATTCTGTCAATAGTCTCCTGAATATGTAATGATGTCATTACATCACTTATATAATATATATATATATATATATATATATATATATATGGGTGTGTGTGTGTGTGTCTGTGTGTGTGTGTGTATCTCATAAACACACATATATATATATATATAATTTAAAGAAAAGACAAATATTAACAAATTCAAAACTGAAAATTATAATTGAAAACATCTAGAAAAACAAATATACCACAAAAACCGTATTTCAAAAATCAATAAATTACACAATCAATAAAAGCAAATAACATGAAAACTACGCACGTTTCGAGGCTATATTTTAAAATATTCGATTAGAACTAAAAATATAGTCACTCTTCAGGACTGAATAATCATAAGAATAATAAAAATAGTCATAATTATAAAATCTATGTACGTATCTAAACTTATAATAGAATATCAAATAAATATATAATAATACGTGTTTTAACAATAAATAATGGAAATGTATTTAACAACATTACTTAAAATAAAAACATAACTTATCTTATCGAAGAATTTCTGTTAAACTAAAATTTCAAAAGTAATAGGAAAAACTTAGCGTTTATAAGAAATGTATCGCGTGAAAATATGGCGTAAATATAAAAATTATAGAACACATAGATAGAATATGTATTTAAACTGTTAAAATGACAAAATGTATCTTAGCTATGAGAATAATAAAAACATATATGTAGTATATCATTTACTGCAAAATTATAAAGTCGAAATAATTTAAAACTAAAATACGTAATGTACATAAGCTAAGCTAAATTTCTATAATTTAATCTGTTTTCTTTAAAACATTTATTCATTGAAAAACCTCCTTAGTTTAATCTTATTCTAAAGATGTAATATACACAACATAATCTCGTGCTACTATACACATTTAACTACTACAAATTAAATAATACAAATTATATCTACAACAATTAATATCATTAAAAATAGGGTTTATATATATATACACAAAAATTATCAAAACTTATTATATAAGTAATTTATATAAGTAATTTAACTAAAGTCTCCATTTTATTTTACGTTCATCTACGGAATTAATGTTATATGCTATTTATTGATTGTATAATGTATTGTTTTCTGGAATACGGATTTTGTGGAATATTTGTTTTGTTTGGTTCAAACAGTTGCTTTCTTTTTACTCAACCTGATATTTTCTTCCAAACTTGTCATCAATTATTATACAAATAATTGGCTTTGAAATTTTCGTCAGTTTTGATATAAAAAGGAGTGTTTCACGGCTATTTTTATTGCATCCCAATTTTGAACTAAAATTTAATTTTCCATTGTCATACATAATAAACGTAAAGAATTGAAGTAGCATAACATTCCATTTATGTGTCCAGCAATCTAAACTATATCTCGGGATAATTATTTTTTTAAAATTTTGCTTAGAACCTTTCTTCCAAAACACACTACTACTGTTGGATTTCAATAAAATATACCATTAAGCATAGTATGTAATATGGCAAGTCTACTGACGAATATAATTAACCGGAAATATTCAGAATGATATACATTTGAAACAGTACGTCATCATATAATAGACAGATACTTCTATTTGTATATGATCTCAAACATGACATTTATTAAATAAATTGAAGTTCTTTCAGCACAATCAATGAGATTATTTGTGCAATTACATATTGATACGATACACACTTGAACGTGCACACAGGCGTAAGTAAGCAACTAACATAATCTGGCCTACTCATAATATTCGGAAATATATACATTCAAAACAGTACGCCATCACATGGTCCACAGATACTTCGATTTGTATGTGATTTCAAACATGACATTCATTAAAAAAATTCAAGATCTATCAGCACGAAAAATGAACTCATTTGTGCAATGACATAGTGATACCAGAGTGATACCGTAAGAAAAGCAACTAACACAACTTACTCATATTTTGGTGCAGATACAACAACAATATGCAGGTTAGATATAAGACAATAATGAATCTCTTTTTCGTAACACTCACAAAATTCATAGAACACAACGAATTTTGCAAGTGGGTCTCAGCCATTCCTGCCGTTGCTCATTTATACTTAACAGGAAATCTTAGCATATATATATA
>NC_068981.1:48225039-48228049 GCF_001194135.2 Octopus bimaculoides
TATATATATATATATATATATATATATATATAGAGAGAGAGAGAGAGAGAGAGAGAGAGAGAGAGAGAGATGCACACACACGCTTACATGATAATTTAAATTTTGAGTATACACTTAATTGTTCATCCATTAATTAAAACACTTTTACTGTCTATGGTTATCTGATGCCATCCTAAATTTTGCTACGTCACTGGATCTACATGAGTAACATTGCAGTGTTAGTTAAGTTTGTTTATAACAAATGAGGAAAACAGAAAATAGAATTCACTAATATCCTTATTCATTAGGTCTGTTTCATTGTTGTTTTAAAAATTAACCTCGCTAAATATACTTCGTTTCGCTTGTTTCCTTTATACGTGCTATGCTTTATAATCGAACTGAGCGAAAACGAGTATATTGAACCAGGTATTGTTTTTGTTTTACATAAAGAAGCACCTGATAAGAGATATCTGCACAATGGGATGCAACCCAACCACTTGTATAGTATCTCACCCGCAATATAATTTATTCTCAAGAGATAAAATTTTCTCTCTATATAGAATACATCGAAGTGCTCAGCATATCTGAGCCATAAAGAAAGAGGAAAAATGACCATAAGAGACAAAAATAGGTTACTAAAATAAATTCTGTTGTAAAATTATTATATGCAAAAAATAATGTACGAAACATTTATAGATATATTGATACATAAATGCACTTCATATATATTAAAAAGTTAGAGACATAACCATATAAATATGCTAAGAATATATTACGAACATAAAATATATAATCCTACTTATAATAATAGCGTTATTAAAATGTATTTTTAAACGCACGATAATGGTAATGCAATAGCACGAACAGGATAAGGTATCCATATATTGCAGAAAAACCGTTACCGGCCAGCCGTGTGAGTCGTACTCACATCTCTGTTCCTACGGGTCAACTGATTTACTTTTAAACCAACGAATTGTCCAAGCAATTTAAGGATTTATAAATCTAGCTTTATAACGTTAAATTCAATGTACAATAGAAGTGAAGAAAGTTTGCTTTAAAAGCTTTGAGATGTATTGAACAAATGATTTCTGTATCTTTCGATACATCTCCACGTTTCTAAAGTATACTTTGTTTACTTTTATTGTAAGTTGGATTTCACGTTAGCATCAAATAAAACTAGATTTATAAGTCATGAAATTGCAGGACAATTCGTTACTGGGCAGTTTAGCTTAAAGATAAAACAGTTGACGCGTAATTACTGGCGTGTGAGTTCGATTCTCATAGCCGGCCGGTAACGATATTTTTTCTGCAGTATATTGATAGCTTATCCTGTTTATGCTATTGTATTAGCATTGTCATGCGTTTGAGAATAAATTATTTCTGCATCTTTCAATAAATCTCAACTCTTCTGAAGCAGACTGTGTTTGATTACTTTCATCGTAAGTTGAATTTGATATTAAAATGATATACACAGAACAGGTAGAATATAGATTGTTAAAATTCGACGGCCGTTTCTGGGGGCATAATGGTAGAAAGATGTATGGTGGGTGTTAGGCACCATTTTTTTATGTAGGAGGGAGAAATGTACTACTATTGAGATGAAGCTATTAATAATGTTAGAAACGGAGGGTTTGAGGAGATGACATAAACCAAGTTTTTATAAGTAAGATCTAATGGAATAATAATTTGAGTCGTTATGAACAGCTAACCAAATATCTAAGGGTCGAAATATGCATGTGCCTACAGAAGATATCTGAAAATGTATTTAACATTGAAGAATTGTGCATACGCAGAACGGTTAAGGATTCACTAATACAAATATTACATTTACTTATTGTAAGGGGGCGAGCTTCCGGTTATATTGACCAAGATAATTTATATCGAATATTTTGCGCTTTGAGACTATGAATATGCGTATCTAAAGAATTAGAATATCTGGGTTTTAGGATAAATAATAGAAACTCAACATGTGTATGATATCTGCGATTAAATTTACAGTGTTCTCAATATACATCATTGTTTGCTGGTTGCAGAGTGTCATCATAGTAAATTTTTGTGTAGGCATAAGCCTTAAGTGGGCATAAATTGGATGCACAATTTCAGGAGTTTTTGTTGGTATGATAGTTAGTGTAGCCCTAGTGAGTTTAATCTAGGTTGATATGAAGCTGGTAAGGGTGGATGTGAAACGCTGTTTATACCACAATTGGACTGGATATTTCTGTAGAAATGGTGTTTAGTTTTTTGATAATTCAGATTGCGAGATTGTGTTATAATTTTAAAATTACTCACTATAAGAGAGGTGTTAGTGGTTGTTGTACTATTATTGTCATGATTCCTTTGGGGCGATATATAAGAATTTATATATCCAATCGATTTGCTTCTGAGTTTTTGACTATTGAGAGCAGCTAATGTAGAACCGAAGTTAGGTGTGGCAGAGTAAGCTATTTTTATTGAAGATTTATTGAAAATAGAATAATACTTGTTTCATTTTAAAATATTATAAAATAACTTTAATAGGGATCTTACCTTAAGGGAGAAGGGTGGACTGAACCAAAGGATTTCGCATCTGGAGGAAGTTCGTTTTACGTGTGAGTCCATAATGCGCTGATCAATACGGGAAGATTTAGAGTTACCGTTGTATCGAGGGTGCCATTGTTGCTGATGTATGTAATTTGAAAGCGGACTTCCACGACGCTATAGAAAGTATTAATCTTGACCCAAACAATTTATGGGAAGATTTCAAAACAAAAGTATTTCAGGCTGCAAGTTCGTCAGTGGGATTTAAATCTCATAAATCCAGAGATTGGTTCTCAGATAGATCAGCAGAAATTCATGATCTACTTTTAGAAAAACAAAACTTAGGCAATACACTGTTTTCTCAGTCATTGAATCCCAACTCAAATGAAACTTACAGAAAGCTGAAAAGGAGAGTGCAAACTGCTCTAAGGAAAATTAAACAGGAATGGTGGAATTATAGGGCAAAAGGGGCACAAGAAGCAGCTGATAGAAATGATGCCAGTCGTTTGTATTC
>NC_068981.1:48228430-48229906 GCF_001194135.2 Octopus bimaculoides
TGGATTGATGCCATTCTTGTCTCCTTATATACATCGGGGCCAAAGGATCTGTGTGGTAATTTTCGTGGGATTTCCCTTTTGTCTGTGGTTGGAAAGGTGCTCGCCCGCATTTTGTTAGAACGTTTAAATACCTTTATAGTTCCAAGTATGGTGTCTGAGTCTCAGTGTGGTTTTCGTTCCTCCAGAGGCACAGCTGATTGTATCTTTACTGTCAGACAATTACAGGAGAAGTGCATTGAACAGAATCTTGCTCTGTACCATTGCTTTGTTGATTTGAGCAAAGCATTCGATACTGTTAATCGAAGTGCTCTGTGGCTAATTCTGGGGAAAATAGGTTGCCAAGAAAAGTTTATAAACATGGTCAAAGCTTTGCATCAGGATATGAGAGGTAGGGTTAATTTTGGTGGTAGGCTTTCTGAATATTTTGCTGTGGAAAATGGAGTAAAGCAGGGAGACCCTGATGCACCCACCCTCTTTGCAATATACTTTGCCGATGTAGTGTCACATTCCTTTCAAAACTCTGAGGAGGGTATCTACATATTTATATATCAAGAATCTTCTCGCTGTCAATATAATATTTATATAAGCTGCGAAACAATTTACCAGAATTTCTGGCAAAGGATAGGTGATATAGAAAGTTAATAGTGAGCGATATCAAATTGAATAAAGTAGGTATGATTTTTCTTTTAAGTTGGTGGGAGTGAAATCATGTGATGACATTTCCGGCACAGTTCCATAAAGGGAGTTCAACTTTAGCTTAAATACTGGGTCTATTATGCTCTTATTGATCCGGCCTACATCAGATTATGTAGGGTATATTAGCCGCAGTGAAGGTTTTGAATACAAGTTAGGTTTATGGTCCTTTAAGGTGAAATGGGAAGTCTTAGGTGCGTAAGGTTCAGTTCTGTCTAATAGTTTTAATTCAGCATTTAGCTCACAATGAGTTTTATGAATTTTTTCAAGTGTATTTGCATTCGCATATTTATAATTCGAACTAAGCTTTTTCGCTATAAACTATTATATTTGTCCCTGAGAAAGAATAAAGATTACCAGTATTAGCTGAAAAGACATATAGGCATTGTGAATTCCGTATTTTGGGTATAGCATCAGAGCATTTTTTTTTCTGAAAAGGATTATTGCAATTTGAGACAGTTAGATTTTTCATCATGAGCGGCACATTAGTCAATTTAGGATTTGGAGGAAGGTTTTTATAGGATCTAGCATTGTAGTTGCCGATTTCATTAGAATTGTCCAAACGGTTGTATTTCAAAACATCTTAATATTTTGTCCACCTAATTCTAGTAATAAATACAGATGTTTTGTAATAAGAGTTCCATATATGTATTCA
This sequence comes from Octopus bimaculoides, assembly GCF_001194135.2. NCBI lineage: Eukaryota > Metazoa > Mollusca > Cephalopoda > Octopoda > Octopodidae > Octopus > Octopus bimaculoides. Next base: position 48,229,779 of record NC_068981.1, read on the forward strand.
GTGATGGAACTGGAATATTATTTTTAGGTATACCCCAACATTCTCTATATATATAATCTATATAAAGCGCACAATTGAGCAGGTTGCATAGAATCTATTTTCAAGAGATAACAGTTTATATATATATA
>NC_068981.1:48230458-48231680 GCF_001194135.2 Octopus bimaculoides
TATATATATATATATATATATTATACTTTTAGTACGTCTTTTTCTGCACAGAATAATTTTACAACGGAATATATTTTAGTAACCTATATTTTGTCTCACTTCATTGTTTTACATGTGTATGCATGTGTGAGTTTGTGTTTGTGTGCGTGCGTGTACCTATATATGCACATATGCATATGTTTAAATATGCACATATGTATATGTTTAAATGTGTAAGTTTGTATGTAATTATTAGTTTCGGAGTACGCACAGCATAAACAAATCAAAATTAAACATGCCAATATATATATACACGCATAAATTCACATAATTTTTTGTAGGCCATGAAGACGATTAATTAAAAATACACATTTCTAGAAATCTGTGCATGCATGTATGCATCAATATATGTATTCATGTGCATATGCATGTATAGAGGCTAGGAAACTTGATTTTTAAAAAATATCTTGTAATAGTATATAATTAGACACAAAAAGTTAAGTTCACTTGTAACATTCTTTATATGCTGAACTGAAGTTGCATTTTATCAAATACTTCTCTTCATATTACCTAACATCATTTGACGGTCTCCGTTTACCAAGCTGAGTAACTCATATAATTATCTCGTTTCACGGTCATAAAAATCTATTTCGATTTTTCCTAAATGTAGGCCCAGAAATTTAGGAAATTAGATGTTTATCTTAGTCTAGAAAATCAGACTGAAGTAGTTCTGAAATACTATGAAATTAATTTTAACTCACGTGTCACTCAAACAAACTATTGTGTCTTGTTTTGTACGTTTGAGCTCTCATCTCTGTTTGTTTTTGATCTTGTCTCCGTCTCTTCCACTATTTTTCTGTGTGTCTATCTATCTATCTATCTATCTATCTATCTATCTATCATTTTAGAGGGTATTTGTGCATATATACTCTTTACTCTTACTCTTTTACTTGTTTCAGTCATTTGACTGCGGCCATGCTGGAGCACCGCCTTTAGTCGAGGAAATCGACCCCAGAGCTTATTCTTATGTAAGCCTAGTACTTATTCTATCGGTCTCTTTTTGCCGAACCGCTAGGTTACGGGGACGTAAACACACCAGCATCGGCTGTCAAGCGATGGTGGGGGGGGGAGAAATACAGACACACAAACACGCATACATATATATATATATATATACATATATACGACGGGCTTCTTTCAGTTTCCGTTTACCAAATCCACTCACAAGACTTTCGTCGGCCCG
>NC_068981.1:48231690-48233478 GCF_001194135.2 Octopus bimaculoides
TATATATATGTGTGTGTGTGTGTGTGTGTGTGTGTGTGTGTGTGTGTGTTTGCGTGCATGCGAGTATGTGTCGGCATTTTAGTATCTCATTACACTTTTACTATCTCAAGAAGTTCACTATCTTTGCTATCAACCCGATCGAAATTGTGGCTATCAGCAGTTATTGCATTACACACTAACGCCACCGATGAAAATAGTATCACGGTCTACGATGCATCACAAAATAACAGGTATTCTGTTCAATATTTCAATATTTGACTGTCTTCTGAAATCCCAAGAATGTCACCGATTCCACTATGATGTCCAGCTTTTCCCAAAGATCATTGTGATAGATACGTAGGTAGTTGACATATTTTAAAACAGATCACAACCATAATATTTTGAAAGGTAAAGAGCTACAAGAAATTGGTTAACAAATGAAACTTCTGTATAGATTGAATTGATGAAACTTTCATCTATAATGATATTCACACATTTCCGAATAAAATAATCCAAAGCTTCTGCTAACTTCTCTAAGACTAATGGGTGTATTCAATATATATTGATGGAATTATCATTGATCCGGCAAACTACTTTTGAAATGGTTTTTCATTATATCGTGTTTGGCACCTCTAAGGATGGTAAAGATAATTACGTGAATCTGTAAGTCACCAAATGTGATAATGAGTCAACTTTCTTTGGAAGATTATCAGTTGTAATTTTTTATAGATTATTCAGCATAATATCAATCAATTCGACACGTATTCTTCAATTTAATGAACTTGTGTTTATTTTTGTTCATAGCAGTTGCTAATATCAGTTCATAGAATATGGATTATCAATACGATACATATTTCTCTTTTAATATCTATCACATCGTGGTATCAAACGTATCTGTATCAAATGGAACGTTACCTCTACAATTATGCTCACAATACTGCATAGGTGTGCCTACAGTTGAAAATATAATTAATAGCTCAGACACAACATTACAGCAAATCCTTCAGTGATGTATTATTCCTGAGTTTCACAAAAACACAAAACTCACACGTCTTCAATCAAACATAAATAAACGTGCACGTATAAAGAAGACTACGCCACGCATGCACACATGTATATACACACTACCACATACACACACACACAAACGCACACATACACACACACACACACACATGGACGTACGCACACACATACATATATAGAAAGATATGTAGCTAGATAGGTAGATAGATAGATTCATAGTAAGATAGTGAGACTGAAAGGGAGATAAGGAGAGTTAGAAATAGACACATACATCCGTACATACATTGATAGATACATACATAGATAGATGGATAGGTGTGTATCGTTTCTTTTGCCCCTGATTACATTTCATTTGAAACCTTAATTTGTTCATCAAGTTATGCCGATTATCTGACGCCATCTATAAAAATCTTTCACCACCAGAAAATTTAAAAAAAGACTCAAATCTAAAACTTCCATCTATCAATTTCGCTGATCTCTTCATAACATGAATTTGGGGACTACATTAACTGTATAAATGTTTGGTTCGAAAAACTGATGCACTAAAATATAAATTTCCCATTAAATCATTCCAAAATATAAAGAAAAAACAAATAAGAAGTGATGCATAATGCATAATAAACTTCAGCGGGTATGACAATTATGCTAAGAAAAAACAAGGAGTGATACAGACACCATGAACTATTTAAATATATTTCATAGTGCAAATGTCATATTCATAGTTTTGTGGATATTGAAATATGTCAGTGTATTAGATGTATATATATACATATGTATATATAT
>NC_068981.1:48235529-48236942 GCF_001194135.2 Octopus bimaculoides
GGAGGTCTTTGCACTTTAATGATCATAGAACATATAAATTTTGATATGATACAAAGTAGAGCTAATGAAGTCATTTGGGAGTATATTTCGGATAATGAATACAAAATATCGTTCTACATGAATGCGAAATTTCTTTTCAGAAACCCCCACATAAATGGTGTAAGGAAATTGAAGGAAGTCGTTGAAAGTTCTCCTCTGCGAATCTATTATATAGTAAAGGGAGCTATTTTCCGATAAAAATATGATTGTTACGTTAAAAACTGTCAATATAAAATCTATACGTGAAAAACCAGAGTTAAAGGCATATATCAGCTACGTTCTTATAGAGTGCGACCACTCTGAAATATGTCGCGTTCAAAATATCATTACGGTTGTGAAAATAAGCAAACGTAAACTGAAACATCGCAATGGTAGGTAAACAAATATATATCAACAAATAGAAGAGATGGATGGAAAATTTACCTTTAAAGTAACTCAGAATAGGTAAAGATAAACTTGCCAAAGTTTAATGCAGTTTAAATATAGAGATCATGATGGTTTGGCATTGGGTATTCATCGCATATATTATTCCTAGTCAATGTAAACGGCGTCGTAGATGGACAGTGGGAAGGAATAAATAGAAAAAGCCCATTCACTTTTAAAATATTCTCTAACCATATAATAATACACAATTACAACATATAGATAAATAATAACAGGTGGACAGTCGAAATAAATCGATAGACAAAATCCTTTCACTTTTATAATATTCTCTAACCAAGTAATAATACACAATTACAACATATGATTAGATAAATCGAAAACATGTGAAAACCACTAAAAAATATTCTGTGATGTCAATATACGACCATATCGATTAAAACAGTATAGAAGACCCTACAAAGAAAAAACTATGTACATACGACGAATTAGAGAGCAACCCTTGTAAACCACATGTTTTCCTCATGTTTTCCATTTACGCGGGAGCTTTGCGTAAAATGGTATAGTGCATGACCATCCATAAGGCACCGCAGAGTATCAAAGTCCCCATCTCCATCGAGGATACGAAGCCAATATTGTAATAGCTTGGAATTCAAGCGATCACAATTTTTTTATGCACTATCACAGAACATCCTTTATTTGCAATGTGTATACATGCAAGCTTTGAAAAAAACATATAGATAGCTTTTTTATCTGCAATTACGTTTGAACACACATCGCGGCAGGAGGCACAAAGACGAGCGGCAACGTACAACTCGCTACTTCACCAGAAGCAATACTGGATGAATTCCCGAATGCAGTAAAGGCGTGCACCAGCATGGCCTCAGCCGCTGGCTGAAACCCACAAAAATAAAAGATAAAATGTATATATATATATATATATATATATATGTGTGTGTGTGTGTGTGTGTGTGTGTGTGTGTGTGTGTGTGT
>NC_068981.1:48237055-48239396 GCF_001194135.2 Octopus bimaculoides
ATAAATATAGGTATATATATACATAAACATAAATATATATGTATGTTTGTGTGTGTGTGTTTATGTATATATGCATATATATATATATGTGTGTGTGTGTGTGTGTGTGCGTGTGCGTGTGTGTGGGTGTGTGTGTGTGTGTGTGTGAATATATATTCGGAGAAACATTTAGAGTGAGAGAAAGGAAGAAAGAGAGGAATCTAAATTCAGCGAGTGTTAAACAACAAATCAGGAAACTGACCATGGTACATCAGCTTAGTTATACCAGATATTTAAAGGACTGCTTTGAAACAATGAGAGAACTGCTTCCGAAAAATACAGATAAAAATTACAGTCCATCAAATGGACACCTTAAATAAGTTTATTTGTTTGTGATTTTATGGATTTGGGAAAGATTAATGAATGAAGATGTCATTAATGAGAAACATGTGAGGGGTTCGTGTCATTTAGTGGAACCAAAAATCGTTTCTTCATCTTTCTCTATGGAATATCACCAATTATTGTGAAGGCGTGTTTTTCCTTTCGAAGCGGTGAATGAACGCATAACATATAATGCGCAAACACGAATGTAATACTAGCAGACATCATTATTGTAGCATTTATAGAAATGCGATACTTTATGCTTGTATGGGTGAATATGAAATTCTTGATTTGCGATATTCATCATAGACTTGCTAAATGATATATATCTTCTGAACATTAGCTTGGGTTTTGAATACACTCATGTGGTCTAGTTATGGTGGTTTTCATTTAGCAACACTGAACCGATTGAGATAATAGGCTGTTGTCATTTTCAAGGGATGGAGAAGTTATTGAGAATCATTTTGACTGTCGTAGGTTACTTAAATTCGAAACTTTTCGAAGATCGAAGCTCACGTGGGAATTATAAACACCTGCATTCAATTTCTAGGTATGCATCAAGTATTACGACTAAAAAAATAATTCTGTTTTCAAAATTCCAATAGCATACTCTACCTAAAAGACGATCTGTGCATTAAGGTTCGCGTCTTTGTTTACGAGGGGCAAGGACTTTGTCTTCTGGTAAATCATGTCTTGAAATGTTACGTCAGTATATTGTTGCGTATATTTCGAACTTGAGCATTAAGATTATTTACAAGGTATGGTGATAGTTTTTCACCAACAAGTTTCTATTATACTTTCCCCGTGAGAAAGGATATACTTAATCTTAAATATTTTGTTACAGATATTGAGTCAAGTCAAAATTTTTGAAAATTTTCACACGTGCTAAATTGCGGCCTGTATATTTCGTAACCAAAGAAGATCAAGATGTGAAAGATAGCCGCTGAAATCAGTAGTATGGTGTTAGCTGTTCACTACATATGTGATTTAAAGCAGCACATATAAACGTGCAATGTAATCTAATTTGGGAACCTATGCTTTATGAGATCAAACTAGGCTATAAACCTACGAAAGAACCAAAAACCACTTCTACACAACACTTTCTTGGATAATGGAACTGCAACTATGACATATTTAGATATATATTTTTTTTAATTTCTACTTTCATTCTCTTATTTCTCTTTATAATCCTTATTTCCTTCTTTTTTTCCAAAATAACTCCTTATGTTGGGCTCTAAAACTTTTCTCTGTTTAAACATCCCACATTGTCTCTCATGAAGGAATATCCCTAATGTGCCAAAAAGTGTTGTAAGACTAACTTTCTCATTATAAATGTCCTGAAAATTCCACATAACCTTGGCTTTCTTGTATCATTTTATTTAATACACACGCACACACACTCATATCTGTGTGTATATATATACATGCATACATACACACACACACACACACACATATATATATATATATATATATATATAGGTATGTAAGTATGTGTTTATATATACATATGTATATATGTATGTATTTATGTATATTTATATTTATATATATATAAATATGTCTGCGTGTGTGTGTGTGTGTGTGTATGTGTGTATGTGTGTTTGTGGGTCGGTGTATATATATGGTGGTTGTCTACTCCTTAAACAGAGTTTGACCACCTCCTGCACCTACACCTTAGCCCTTTCGTGGCGTCTGATGTGGCTTTTTAAACCAGACAGTGTTTTGAAAAAACACCCACACAGATTGCAACTCTGGTTTGCATTACCAATACCTGCAAGTAAGTTCTGCTCATTATGGATCCTAACATGTCTTTTAAGACCCCCATTGGATTTGCAAACCCTCTGGCACACACCACATTCAAATGTGTGCACAGACATATAATCAGAATAGCGGGATGAGGTTTGTTTTCCATGGGTTCGCAGGTGAGATTTGAGGCCAGCACACAAAAAGGTCCTTGTCATTCACCTTCTCAGTCTTT
>NC_068981.1:48240866-48249879 GCF_001194135.2 Octopus bimaculoides
AAGGAGACAAGAATGGCATCAATCCAGTCTTGAAGCACTTTCTCACTTCTCCAACAGTGACAAATTAAAATATTTAAGAGTTCCATCATTTTGTCACCCCCATATTTCAAGACTTCTGCACAGATTCCATCAGATCCTGGAGACTTTTTGTTATTCAACTTATTCACAGCTAAATAAATGTCATTTAGATTTGGTTCAAATGCCATCTCTTCTATAACTGGAAGTTGTTCAATGTTTTATATCGTCCTCATATTAACGGATAATGGTCTATTCAAAAGTGCAGAGAAATGTTCTACTCAACGCTTATGAATAGAGGCGGTGTCAGTCAGAAGAAAACATCCATCTTCTGTTCTCACTGGAGCTATTGAGGAAGATTTCGGACCATATACCTCCCTAACATAAGAATACAAACGACTGGCATCATTTCTATCAGCTGCTTCTTGTGCCCCTTTTGCCCTATAATTCCACCATTTCTGTTTAATTTTCCTTAGATCAGTTTGCACTCTCCTTTTCAGCTTTCTGTAAGTTTCATTTGAGTTGGGATTCAATGACTAAGAGAGCAGTGTATTGCCTAAGTTTTGTTTTTCTAAAAGTAGATCATGAATTTCTGCTGATCTATCTGAGAACCAATCTCTGGATTTATGAGATTTAAATCCCACTGACGAACTTGCAACCTGAAATACTTTTGTTTTGAAATCTTCCCATAAATTGTTTGGGTCAAGATTAATACTTTCTATAGCGTCGTGGAATCTGTGGAAGTTGCTTGATAATTTAAAGTTTGCAACATTTAACTTTTTGGGTATCTGAGGACCAGACTGTCGATTTTTAGGTTTTCTCGAAAAATCTATTTTGTCACGTAGTAGATGATGGTCAATCCAGCTCTCTGCCCCTCTCATGACCCGAACGCTAGAAACGTCTTTCATAACACATTTCCTAATCAAAATATAATCTATGAGATGCCAGTGCTTATATCTTGGGTGCATCCAGGTGGCTTTATATCTATTTTTCTGCTTAAACAGAGTGTTAGTGACAACCTGATTATTCTCAGTACAAAACGTCAAAAGAGATACTCCATTTTTATTGTATTTTCCAATCTCATGTCGACCTAAAAGAGGCCATGAAACATAGTCCCTTCCAACTCTTGCATTGAAATCTTCCAAAATGACCAGCTTGTCAGAAATAGGTACTTTCCTCAATAATCTTGCTACATTGTCATAAAACTGTCCCACAGTTTCATCAGAATGGGACATTGTTGGTGCATAAATACTGACAACGGTAAGAAACCTACCTTTTGTCACTTTGATACGACATGACATGATCCGGTCAGATAAACCATTTGGAAGCTCTGCAATGGAGGACACTAATGTATTCTTGAGAGCAAACCCAACACCAGATACTCTACGCTGACCCTTAGGTAGGCCTTTCCAGAAGATAATATATCCATAAGCAGATTCCATTACTTGAATCTCACCAGAGAGACGAGTTTCAGAGAGCGCAACTATATCAAGGGAATATTTCTTTAGCTCACATGCAATAAGTGCAGTACCCATTTCTGGCCTCTTCGTGAAATTATCATCAAGAAGTGTGCGCACATTCCAACAGCCAAAATCCAAACGATGTTTATTTTTACTTTTTCTTGAGGACTGTTTGACCACAGTGGCAGGATGACGACCGGGTCCAGCCTGTGATACACTGGGACACCTGCCGGGCCAGACCTGTTCCCCTGATGTTCCCAAGCCTTTTTTGCCATTTACTGAATTTGTTTCAGACATTTTAAAATAAGTTACAGGTGCAGTTTTAGGTTTCTGCCAACAAACCAATTGAATGATTTTACTAAGATTTGGATTACAGGAAGTACCTGTGCAGATGAATAATTTTTAGTGGGCGTAGCTTGCACTGCACTGCCCCCACTTATTAGCCCAAGACGACTTTCACCGGTGTGACTAGAGAATTGACAAAACCAGGAACTTCCAAGGCCTCAGATTTTATTTCGGAGATTTCCTTCTCCTAGGTAGATTACCAACCAATGTTAAAGGGCTTCTACCTGCCCATGAGGTAAGCCGTCCAATTCCAGACACCTAACCGACATTCAGACACTCTGTGAAGTGATCAAATATCTCTCCGCTGACCGATGTGGAGCAGCTCATCCCCCCCCCAAAAAAATGCAAATATATAAATAAATAAATACAATAAAATAATATATATAAAACGATTTTTTTTTAAATATTAAAAAAATATAATAGATAAAAAAATGGTATATATATAAAATAAAAATTATTCATATATACATATTTACAGACATTTTGTTTGATGGTCGTTGATGGTTCAGGAGTTCATCCGCCCTTTGACAGGTCTTATTTTTCGTCCTGCAGGGTGTCCAACAACACCCTCCTCACCAAGCAAGCCTGGTGAGGTTGCCAGTTTAGTCGCCGATGACCCGACCATGCAACAGGTTGTACTGGATTACATGTTACCTGTAGCACTGAAGAGCGACCTGACACATATAAATATACGTATAAATATATGTATAGAAATATACGTAAGCATATATGTATAGAGATATGCATCATATATAAATATATATTTAGACGCACCCACACGAGTATATATTATTGTAACTACTAGCAGCTCGCATCTTCGTATTCGAATTTCACGTATCCGATAATCATATTTGATATGAAGTGCAGTATAATTGATCAGTTATTCATAGTATATAGATAAGTGCCCACAGAAAAAGCCGCTGGTTAAGGTGAAAATGAAAGAAAGGGAAGGGAAGGTGAAAATCGATCCTTTTCTTGTAATGAGAGATGAATATTTGAAGTGGATTTCATGCGCTTACGTACCGGTTGACGTTTAGAATTTAAACAGAACTGGGAGACTGTGATAAGTTTTTAAATGTTAAATTGCATAACCAGATTCTCACGATTACTTCGATCATGTATATTTCAAAGAAATATCTAGACAATAAATAATACAGGTGATATCCATTTGCAGGATATACTCTATTATAATTCCTCTGAAATGTTATAAAAAATAATTAAAAAATTCCTACATTTTGTAATAAACAAAAGAAATGAAAAATAGATTTAAGAGACATTTATGCATTAATCTATTATGTCATTATGTGAACTTGCAAGTGTTCACATATAATATGATCTTAATTGATAAACTGTTAAACAATAACTCGAACTGTGTTTCAGGTGCGCTTATACATGTTTCAACGAATTACAAGCTTGAAATTGTTTCAGATCGCTTGCGATTGTTATCATATACTCTCCACATACCTTATATAAATACATTTATATTTCAAGGATAGTTACATTATTATAATTCTTTGATGCAATACGATATACGTGTATTTATTCGTTGTGTTTATGTAGCGTGAATTATATGAAATTATATATGTTTCTATGTAAAACGTGTTTAGAAGCTAGTTGCAAGTATACAAGTAACTTGTTAAAATTGTACATGCGACAATTGGTTTAAAGTTTTGCCAAAACATGACATTTTATATGTGTTAATTGTGTAAATCATGGATGCGTCGTGTAATAGGAAGCGTATGGGCTGCGCATTTTAAAAGTAGTTAACATCAAGAAGTGCAGGGATGCAATGTAAATTACCAGGTGAGCACAGCAGCAAAAATGAAGTTCTACATATGGTGTATATTATTCTTGTCTTGATGATAACTGATATATCGCTAATGTTCAAGAATGTACAATGACATACCGGACATATGTTTAGGAATAGCTACAAAGAACTTTCAGCATTGTTGTTGCAAACCTTCTAGAATGTTGAAACATTCTAATGTGGTGGACAGATTGACATTTATAGGATGTATTTTCACACTTTTTAGTAGTACATGCAATCATGTACTGGTAACTATTTTGGCTCCAGTATTTAGATTATTGTTCGTCTGTATTTACGTTCTGAATTTAGAAACGCCAATATAAATACTAGTTGATCATTTAGGTATATTTAACCACTTTTCACCTCCTCCTGAGATTTCTGGACTTCGCTAAAATTTGAAACTGATATTTATATCACGGAAGCTATTTTCACACTCTCTATAGTAAGAAAAAGAGGAAACACGTGCATATGTATGAATTTGCGTCATAGTATTCAGATCTACTCCGTCAATGAGTAGAATTTGATTACTTATTCCAACACAAAATTCAAAGATGTGTGTGTGTGTGTGTGTGTGTGTGTGTGTGTGTGTGTGTGTGTGTGTGTGTGTGTGTGTGTGTGTGTGTGTGTGTGTGTGTGTGTGTGTGTGTCCGAAACCAATATAAAATCATAGCCAGAGTCATTTTCAAAATGTATTAATAAGCTTTATAATAATACGAGTGATAACTCGCTTCGAGCCATGCACCGTGTTTCACTTTCTGTCCTTCTGTCACACTAAAATAATTATCACTTTCAACTAATTGCTCTTATAGTTTAGTGTGAGACGCAACGCCATTAGCATCAACATCCGACACCCAAGTATTAGGTTACACCGGGCAATAGAGTAAGTCTGCCACTCATATACACCAATACGGTTTTGCAGCTCAAAAATAAATGTAGCCAGAGAAAATACCGGAAATTATATGGTCCATGATCCCTCTATGATCATTGTCGTGTACCAGTACCTACTTTTATTGGTTTTGGTAGAAGGAAATCTTTCAAACTAACTTCAGCGTTATTTGAACTCGGAGTGCTGACATTCGGAACAAATACTGCATACCATTATGCTGTTTGCCGCCTCGGGAACTGAGGCTGCAAACTGATTTAGTATTCATTGAATTTTCATATCTAACATTATGAGTAAGATTTGTATTTTATTTTTAGTAAAGTGCATATTTTTTACTCTGGGAGACTAAAAGAAAAGCAAATCTAATGAACATAGCAGCTGACTTACAAATGATTTCAGTCAGTAGAATTGGTTCTGCTTTTGAACTTGTTTTGAATTATTGGATGCATTTCCTTCTATCACTTGAAACTATTATTTTTTAGTTGACTTTTCTATTTTAGAAAAGAAATTAGTATGTAAAAGAGTAAATAATGCTGTTTCTAAGTTCATTATATTATTTTCCACTTGAATATTTGTTAATATACACAAAATGTGAAATTTAAAGACAAAAACGTATAAGGTAATGGAATCGTCTTTTGAGAAAATGAAAAACATTTTCTTGAAATATATCATTTAAAATATTCTATGAGTATGGATATTTTTCAGTTATTTCACTGACACGGTACGTTAGTGTGGTTCACAAATGTATTATATGCCATCCGCCGGAATTCACTGCCAAATATTTCATTAAGAAAGAGGCATTTATTCATAAATATAAGGAATAACGTGGTCAGTTAGAAGTAGCAGCTAAGTTAGAAAGACACGTTTTAATGTTGAAGCAGTACCTTCACATTATAAATTACGACTCTATAAAATATGATATACATTAAATATGTAGATTATGGGGGAAGTTGTTGAGCTGTTAGAATATCCGACAATATGCTTAGCGGCATTACATTTGGTTCTTTAGGTCCTTAGTTTAAATTTCGCCGAGCGTTTCAGGTCGGTAAAGTAAGGCAGGAGTCAAGACTTGAGGACGATTTGTACTCTGCCTCCATGTTACTGGCCTTGTACTAAAATTAGAGATAATTAAATATGTATATATGCAAAATAATAATTTCTTTTAAAGTAAGGAAACATCATTTTTGTCACACGTCACCAACCAACATATTTCCTTATTATGTATACTAGCGGAAATACCACCCTCTGGGTGGTTTTTTGCTTGTCACTTGTAAATATTTCCACATTTAATTCCCATTACTAATAATTTTGTTCATATTTTACGTCTAATTATGTCCTTGTATATTAGTAAATATTATTAAATATTGCTTTCATTATTTTATCATAGTCATAATCTCTATTTTTTAAACAAACATCATGGTAGTCCAACAGCAGAGGGAGAAACGGTTTATCAAGTTTTACCTTCCCCTCAAAAAAAATATCTGTAAGATTTGCAGTGAGTGTGAGAGGGAGAGAGAGGGAGAGGGAGAGAGAGAGAGAGGGAGAGAGCGAGAGAGAGAGAGAGAGAGAGAGAGAGAGAACATTGCAAAGAATGAATGAAGTAAGTATGAAATGAAAAATCGTATAAATAAAAGGGCATTACTACAGATGTATACGCACCCGGATTTTATGTCTCATAGCATCTACAAAAACGGATACTTTTTAACAAAATTTTCTACAAGTCCCGCTTAGATGCTGTGGCTTCACAGTATATTGAGAGCTATGGGAAAGAATTTTTGCGAGGTGGATATTTGCCCCTCATAACTTTCAAGAAGATAGGTATCTTGTGATGGAAATTTATACAAATCATTTTCAAACGGCATAGATTACAATTATAAAGTAATCTGTGCGTAAAATGTTTTCGGAGATTTACCCGATTTTATTAAACCACAGCGTTCGAAATGATGGGGTTGGTGAGAATATCTTTAGATGAACGAAGATCTGAAAACTTTTTTACACCCCCTCCCTTATCATCTCACTGCCGACCTATTTTAGCCAATCTTTTTTTGCACCTCCAGACCACAGGAAGAGCATTTAGGTTAAAAAAAAAAATATTGTTAATATTTTCGAGCGAAAAGTGATTTAGAGGTGATCTTGCTGTTGTTTCTGGCACATCCGTAGACAACCGTCTTCGTTTCTGTATCGCTCTCGCATGTTTTGATGGTTTTTAATATTTTTCCCCAAAATACATTTACATGCTATAAAAAAGAAAAATTCAGAAATTATAAATTTTTTAAAACCCCCTCTTCCTGCCGCTATTGAGCTCTTGAGAATGTCATTGCTGGCATTTATGCACAGTGATTAAAAAAAAAATTACGGAGATATAGCATGTAACTTCATCTGAGATCGTATGCTGAAACAAAATAATTTGAACGTGGAAGATAATTGTAAACTAGTTAAGAACATACAAATACCTTTAGTTTCACTTCAACATAAAAACTTCATTTGTGCCAAAATATTTTCGTCGCTTTGAAACTGCGACCTGTTCGCTGACAAAACTACACAAAAGTGATGCAGCATGAAGTTGTATCAGTGAACAGGACACACACACACGCGCAAATGCACACACGCGCACACAGAGATTCATTGCCTTTCATTTGTGTGTATATATATCTATATGTCTGCGCGAGTATGCATTGACGAGTATGCATTGTGTCACTGTTGAAGTTCCGAATAAGGTGCAAGTTTCGAGTACTTGTCGGTGACTTTTTGTTTTTTCTCCTAATATTCTAATAGCAATTACCCAACATTCTAGGCTCTTCACACAACTCTCACGCGTTTAAATATTATACGTCTATTCTGAAATTTTTCATTCAATATATAATGTTTTACATTACGTGTACATTAATAGTGACTTAAAGCTTAAAAGAGAAAATGAGAGACTTTGCAAATGAAAATGGGATGCTCTGCAGGTAATGCAATGTATGTTTAAGTGAGTCATGAATTGGATGCAGTGAATATTTAAATTTGCAAGAAAAATTTCAATAAACTTGAGAAAGCAAAGTTATAGGAAATTTCTTAGAACATGACTCTATAAAAATACTTCCAGACGGTCAAACATTTAATAACTGCGATCTTTTAGTACTTTTAATAAGTTTCACTTGCATAATTAATAAGCACATTTCTCCATTACATTATAGATTAATTTATGCATCATAGCTGAAATTATTTGCAATTGTTGCCGTAATGCAATAACAAGATAATTACTGTTTAGTCTGATATTTAAAATATTTATATAAAAATAATATTATACATGGGTATTTTATATAGAAAATAAACAGTAAACTTGCACCAATTTTACATATGATTGACCATGCTTAGCAAGTTTTGTATTTTTCTTTTTAGATTTTCCAAATTTTTATATTCCTATCTATTATAATTTCAGAGCGTTGTATTCAGCGGCTATTAGTATAATGACATGAAGTAACAATAAATGAATTTTTTAACATTTGTAAGTTATCAATGAATTATTTTATTTGGTATATCAATTGAATTTATTACAACTAAGATTATTTCAAATACATGTGGAAGGTAATACAAAAGCAGTCAATATTTAGTTTGATAAATTAATTTCTTGCAGAGGAAATTTAGAATTTCAAATACCAACGTAATATTTATATGATATAAAAGAATAAAACAACAAATTTGAAAGCAAACAAATGCTGCAACCGAGGAAACTGTCCCATTTCATATACTTTTTATTTCTTACGCGTACCTCCATTTTAAAAATCAGCCAAAGTTTCAATAATTATTCAATTAAAATATTCTTAATATAAAATCTATTTTTCAAGTGTTCAAAAGTCTCAAAATCTCGGAGTTAGACCGAATTTAAATTTAAACGAAGTTAGAATGCGATATTGAAAAAGAATTTATCTATCAGGAAAGCGATGGGTAACTAACAGGTATGGTAAGCACATTCATATAGCTAAAGGCAGGGGGAACTTGATTCTTGCTAGTGAATGTTGAATGAGGAGAAAATGGACTGGAAGAATCTGTACTTAAAATGGTATAGCTACGATTATGTTAGTCAACATGCTATCGGCGGTCGTGGTACTCATGAAGGTGATGATGATAATGGTGGTGGTGACAATGATGGCAACCTTGACAACGAAGACGACAATGATTACAACTATGATGATGGTATCGAGGATTGCGATGGTAGATGTCCTTTAGTAGTTTTAATCCAGCGCTGGTTAAATATATCAAGCTGGAGGATGGCTGTTTTACCGGACTCACATATATTACAACACCCATTTCCAGTCCCAGTTGTACGAAAGCCCTTTCATAGCACACTTACACGTCTAAACGGGGATTATTTGAGGCATGTGCCCTTGCTCACATGCTGCGAACGTAGGTCATTACCCTCTTTATTACCTACATACTGTTCTCCTTATGCCATTTGAATAGTTCAGGTATTTCCAAAAATTCATACCATATATATATATATATATATATATATATATA
>NC_068981.1:48250744-48251367 GCF_001194135.2 Octopus bimaculoides
TACAGGTGTGTATCTATATGTATATATGTGTGTGTGTGTATATATATATGTGTATATATATATATATCTATACATATGTATATACGGGTGCACATGTGTATGCATGTGTAAATGCGCATATATGCATGTATATGTGTGTGCGTGTGTGTATCAGTATGCATGTATATGTGTGTGTCGGTGTATGTATGTATGCATGTACGCTCTTACACATTGATTGGTATGTG
The DNA here is from genome assembly GCF_001194135.2 of Octopus bimaculoides. Classification (NCBI taxonomy): domain Eukaryota; kingdom Metazoa; phylum Mollusca; class Cephalopoda; order Octopoda; family Octopodidae; genus Octopus; species Octopus bimaculoides. The sequence continues at coordinate 48,250,969 of NC_068981.1, forward strand.
TTGTCCAACCCACTATCCGGCAGCGTCCAATTCTCTAACGGTTTTTCTCAAATGAATCAAGTCATAACCTTATCCATCTATTGTTTTCATAATCGGTAATAATGTCTTACGTTTAAGATGATTCCCATGCTTTCGCTGATGAGAAGGTTACGATTTTAATATCAAAGATCCCAATGGATCACATAGGTTGTAATCCTTTGAAACATATGTAGGAATAAAGTATGCAATTATAACACGCGTTTTCTCCAATCCTCAAATTCTTAAATGTACTCAAATACCCAAAATTTCAAGGAGTTCCTGCCTTAAAAACAGGAGCTAACCACAGTTATTTTGTGTTCTTTGCTACATTGGTTTCTATTAACCCATTTATTCTATCAGAAGAATTTTTATTCATTAAGA
>NC_068981.1:48251552-48256998 GCF_001194135.2 Octopus bimaculoides
ATTTAAGATTTAATTCACCATAAATTGTATTCACTCCTCGATTATGCTTGAACATGTCAAGTTTCGAGGTAGCTAAATAACTAAAATATAGTTCCATTTGTTTCTATTTGTACTCTGAGATTTTAGTTTTCATGATATCTATAATATAGAAATTTCCTGCAAGGCAAATTAAATTCCACTTACAAGCAATCTTCATGTTTGTATGACTGCGTTGTTGCTTTCCCATATGTCATTTGCTTATTTCATTCATATGACTGGGTCCATCATGCAGCATCGCTTTTTATATATCTATGAATTATTTTATTGATATCAAAATACGTATATTTTGAAGTTTCTTATTGCAAAGGTATATCTCTATGATGTTTGAGTCATTTTTTTTTTTGCAAATCATTTATTTGTGTCTTCACACACACACACACACGCAAACACGCACACATACACACACATACACACAAATACACATATACATTTATGGATTACAATATGAAAATAATAACTGTGTAATTTCTCATTTGAAAATATATAAATCTCGCTGCAATAATCTACTAATTTCCATGTAAAACAACAGCTTCGGTCTAAGGTACATCACCAATAATTGTCAGAGATGAGTGTGAGCTAATTCCATGAAACCAAGTAGATCACTGGTAATAAATTTCAACCCACCTTCACAAGATATAATTCAGTTTGAATGCATTTGAGATCAGAGTGTAAAGAGTGCAACTAAAACAACGTTATTTTTTCTACGCACTAAAGATTCTGCAAGGTCACTGCCTTAAATTTTGTAATGAAGTACCTTTCATAAGTAAGTTAGAAAACTGTCTCCGGGTAGAAACGGAAATGCATATCACTTGATGATTGGCAGTATTCAGGAATGTTTTATAACTTTAACTGTTATAATTGTGGAAATGTTTCTAGCTATTTATACAAATTTGTTATATTTCATCAAACATAGAAATATTGAATATAAACGGTCTGATCAATAAGTATCCGGACTGTTGCCATATTAACGATGCTAAAGCACGCATAGTAAAATCGCTTGGCACAGATTGACCTTGAACGTTGTTCTGCATGCGAACTTAGTTTTAACATTCTAGCTCACTTCCCAGATTAGAGCAGCCTTTGGAATTAGGTTGTGTAGCCTGTGACAAAAGCTTGGCGATATCAGGCTAGAGGCCTACACAAAGTTTTTAAACAATTTTCATTGTTTTCGATACAATTAAGAAAATCTTGTGCAACAGAAACTCGAGTGTCTTTTTGCTGAGCTGAAAACAGTTCTGGTGCAAACTTGGTGCACACGTGTCTCACACACAAATCTTCAGTGATAATGGATTGAACTGAACCGTAACTTTTCTGCACATCCTGTGATAACTTAACGATCGTGATTCGATGAGTTTCCCTCATAGCTGCACGGACATCATTGATGTCTTACTCACCTTTGCTGGTTGTGGGTCTCCCAAATTTTCGCCAATATCGAAATCTTTTCGGTTATCTTGGAAACATCTGAAACATTAGTACACTTGTGTGCGGCTGATGCACTCATCTCCATACACTTTCTGCAACTTTGTGCCGGCATCTGAGCAGGTATTCTAATGGCTACTTTTTCTGTCATGTTCAGCGCAATGATCACATACTACACACCGTCCTTTCAATCATTGCCGTAAATAACTTAACTGAAGTAGAACGTTAAAATTCAGGATTCCAGCAGAGCAGATTTCAAGGTCAATCTTTGCGTAGCGGTTTTACCTTGCTTTTTATAACTTCGTTACTATGGCAATAGTCGGAAAATTTATTGATCAGATCTCGTGCAGATTATATTCCTGACAAGGTAAACTAAAAATCATGAGTTTCTTACTAAGTTTATGCGCTTAATAGATATGTTATATGGATAGGATCCGACTCCATGTGAAGTACTGATACATCAAGTCAATATAAATGAAAATTATTCCAATATAAACGACGAAATATTATGCATGTGAGCTCAATCATATATGCATATTTGTATTACATATGCATTTTCCAAATAAATATGTATTTTCGAAATAAATATGCATATTCGTATTACATATGCATTTTACGAATACATTTTCAATAAATCTCATAATACTCAAAACAAAAACAAAATTATGGAGCGGTTCACAATAAATCGAAATAATTATTGACAAGGAAATACAAAAATGGCAAACAGAAAAGAAGTGGCATCAGAAAATATAGATTATTAAAATAAAGATTAAAATAGTGAGAAAAAATATTAAGAAACCTGAATAGACAGGAAGCAGTAAAGAAAAAAGAAAATTGTAAGACTGTAAATATATGAGTAACAAAAAACAAATAAGTGGAAAACTAGAAAAAAATTGTGAATAGAATAATTCAATTGTCTGTTGGCAACTTCCCTCTTTTTGTATTTTAAAGTTTTGGCAATGTGACCACACACAAGTGATATTTACGGTCTCATTTGCGTTTCAAGCATTTCAATTTATTGTCATCTCCTGACAATCAAATAATAAATTCTCAATGTTGACCAGTACTGATTGTCTAACAAGGCAATTCAATTGAGAATTTCATCATTAGTAAAGGTAGCAATACGTGATGCCTTAGAACACTCTGCCTGATTTCTGACGAAAATCACAAATGAAATAAGAGTAAACAGACAAGATTCTACGGATAGAAAAGATAGTCAACATTCATTATAATAGGCATACACACCCACAAACACACACGCAACACAGTCGCTCACATCCACTCACGCACAACCATACATATAAAGAAACATTAGCTAAAAGTACAAAAGGAGATAGTGACAGAGCACTGGGGAATTAGTGAGAAATTGTGAAAGAGTGGGTCATAATTGTACATTATTGAAGAAAAAAAAAGAAAAGGAAAAGGGAGGTAATCGATGAATGTCCGCCTTGGGGAAAGAAGTAGGCGTAGCAAATATACTGAATTAAGACGAAACCTTTCTTTACCGCAATTTACTTTCAACAATAGTTGCCACAGGCAATATCTAATATTTAGTTCAGAACAGAACGTATTATACGAATCACTAGATATTCAATGAAAGACATTGATTAAGAGGTTAGTTTCGAGATATGTTTGAAAGAATGCTAATTGCAATTTTTTTTAGATGAAAGCAGTTTTATTTAAGATGGCAATCGAATAAATTCTAACGAAAAATTCAGATATGCATAGAAACTATATTATCAGATTCATATCTAACAGATAAACGAACATATAATTATTTGCAAATTAAGAGAAGAAATTTGTTACTTTAAGAAAAAAGTGAATTTAGGTAATGCTATAAAGAAATCGTATATGACGTAGCATATGTATATTGTAATAAGCGTGTGTGTATGTGTGTGCGTGTGCATTTGTGTCTAAGTGTGTCGTGTTTTTGTATGCATAATTGTGAGTACGCAGTGATGAGTATGTAATTGTATGACTAAGAAGTACAAAAAAGAAATACTGTCAGTTAAGAGTATTCTTTGTAAATATTAAATATCGTTACTGTCAACAGCTTTGTTTGCTCTTATTTACTGTAGCATTGTTGACTCTAAACACTTTAGTGACTACGTAATTACAAATTATCTGCACCGTATAATCGTATATTCTCAAATATTTTAGAAGTTATAGTGAAGAATCAGCGAGTGAAAATACGAATCACCTATCGGCACTGATAGTGTTGCATAGCAGAATAAATAACGAGCAGGCAATGGTATTCGTTTTCAGCTGAATTGTTTGCCTTTCTCTGAAGTCACTTTTTCATGTACAATACTAACGCCCCAGCAATATATGGCACGACATAATACGCAATGTAATGAATGCATCACCGTCAGGTCATTCACTTCTATTACGTAACGCATACTTTCATGAATATGGGAGATGATATGAAAATGTTATAAAAGAATCAATAGCAAAATCTAAGGGGCCGACATCAGGTAAACAGGTACGCGCGCTCACACACACACACACCCATATAAACATATACGCACCAGCACCAAAGCACACACAAACGTATATAAAAATATGGTTGCACGCAAATGTGTGTGTGTGTGTGTGTGTGTGTGTGTGTGTGTGTGTCTGTGTGTGTGTGTGTGTGTGTTATTGGGTTGGCAAATGATTTTCAGACGTTTTGTTTTAATATTTTGGAATTTATAGCGTTTTTAAATTTTGGAAACTATTTTGTATCAATAATTCTATTTTTTAAACGTTTTTGAATCTATTTTTTTTTTCAATTTAATTTTAGGTAATTTTTGATTATTTTCAGATCATTAAAATGGAATTTGAAGTTAAGAAAAAGGAGCATTTTCGACACCTCATTCTTTTTGCCTTTAGTCAAGGTTCTAAAGCCACAAACGCTGCTCGCGACATTTGTGCTGTGTATGAGGAGGGTACCATAGCTGAAAGTACTGCTCGAGATAGGTATGCAAACTTCAAAAAGCGCACCTGGTTCGGGCCGTCCAGTTAAGTTCGATGAAGAGCGATTAACCCAACTTTTTCACGAAAATTCTCATCAAACGACGAAGGCACTGGAAGAGAAAATGGAATGCCCCCACACTGCTATAGCATTTGTACTCGATGGGAAAGGTTAAGAAGTTTTAGAAGTTGGGCTCCGCATGCTTTAAGTGACAAAAACAAAATCAACGATCCACAATTTCCGCTGGTTTGCTTGCTCGTCACCGCTCAACTCATGGACACAAACAACGATTTCTTTACCAAATAGTTACTGGCGACGAAGAATAGTGCCTGTACATCAATATGAAGCAGCGTAAGGAATGGTTTAGCCCCGCTAAACAAGCGACACCGCACGTGAAACAAGATCTGCATCCGCCTAAAACGATGTTGTGCGTATGGTGTGCTCTGGGAAGGGATTATCCATTAGGAATTGCTTGAACGGAAACAAATGCTCAACGCAGAACTCTATGTTCATCAGATGTTACAACTCAACACGGCCATTCAAGAGAAAAGACCTGATCGGCAGCATGGAGTTCTTCTGCTGCACGATAACACCCGCCCTCATATCGCCAATATGACCAAGGAAGACATTCAAACGCATGGCTGAGAAGTGCTGCCACAACAGCCGTTCTGTCCTGGTTTGGCACTATCCGATTCCCACCTATTTTCTATATCTTTCAAATGCTATGCGCGGAGTTTCGTTCAATACTAATGCAGAATTGAGACTTTGGTTGGATCAATTTTGTGAGTCGAAATCTGTTGATTTCTACCAACGAAGTATTGAAAATCTTGTTGAACGTTGGGAAGAAGTTGTAAACAAGGCTGAATACATTATTGATTCATTAGTTGTTATTTTTAGTATTAAACCTTTTCAAAATTTTAAATTTAATAAACGGCGGGAACTTAGTTGCCAACACAATATATAAGTATATTTCTTAATTTCCCAGGGAGGTCGAAGCATAGAGGAGACAATGAAAGCGATTAAGTCCATTACATC
>NC_068981.1:48257233-48260334 GCF_001194135.2 Octopus bimaculoides
ATATATATATATATATATATATATATATATATATAGGATCTCAACTAAACAAGAACGAATTAAGGAGGCCACATTTATTGAAAAATACAAACAAAAATTTAATATGAATATACAATCGAATTCACAAATAAAATGAAAGCAACGACATATATGGAATGCGAATTACCTACCCTTACATAAGAATGTGTATATCCAATGATTATCCCTTTAAACATTATATTCACTGATTATCCCCCTTGAATTAAACTCTTCTGTATTTACGTAAAGCATTCATATCTGCTTCTACTAATATGTACATATATGCACACGCATATGTACACACACACACATGTACACACACACACATATATATGTATGTATATGTATATATGTATATGTATATGTATATGTATATGTATATATATATATTTGTATGTATATATGTATGTGTGTGTGGGTATGTGTGCGCTATTAATAACAACTAGAAGAATCTGATTCTAAAGTGAATGGAGCTTCGACCAGGAGGCATTTATGTAATCAAACATTATCCAAAGATAATCTGATGAGTCGACCCTTAACCATATTACTCTCACGTTGATGGTCTAGAAAACGTGGCCAAAACACTGTGCATTATCCCTTGGTTTTCAGTTTCACCTCCTTCTTTCCCTCCATAACCAGCTCGTATGACTTTCTGCTACTCCTTCCATTCAGCACGCAGCCGCTATTCGCTCTTTTCCTCATATTCCAATAAATGTAACCATCCTCCATACTTATCGGGCAGGAAAGGCTTTACAGACACAAGTATAATGTGATATTTTATTTTATTTCAGTATATTTTAAGCGAGAAATTTTATAATGTGTTTCATGATAACTGAGTTCAAACTGTTTTGGCTTGAGGCTAAACGCCAGCAACAATTATGACTATAATTTTGAGAACATATTATTTCAGTTTGGTAGTAAAATTGTAAATATGTCTCATTTACGTCACACTAATGTTTTATGTTTCTATCAGTCTTTCGTTGAAAACATATTTATTTCTGTTTTCATATATATTCATTTTTATATTCAATTTTTTTTTTCAAATTATTGGGATTCGTATGTCTGATGTAGTAAATTCGAAACTACATATATTTCTGATGAAAAATGAAATAAATCAATATGCGATTCTAATTATTGTAAACAGAAATTTGAAATTACACTGTATTACCATCACGAACTTCATTCAGCTGTTTTACCATTTGATTTATTTTGATTTAAAATTCACATCATTACGATCCATTAATTGAAGTGCTCAGAAATTTATACACAAACGTATCTAAGAATGTAATAAATATTTTCTGTATTTTTAACTGTTCATATATTGCTATCATATATTAATATCCCTACGCTTCAATCTATAATTAAATATAGCTTGGACCGTAGTTGAACATCTACTGAGAACTACATTCTATTTATCCCCACGCAATTAGAATATGAGACTATAGAAACACTAAAGTATATTCTATAACATTATATAGATAAACAAAGCATCTTGACACATCACATTGTACGAAATATATTTTCATTGAAAATTAATTACATATTTAATGTAGTATATACATATATACGATATACGAGATACTTGACAGGGTAAAATATTGTTTAATAGACATTTCTTATTAATCATGTTCCTTCGGGGATGTGTCATTTTGTTTCCGAAGAAAATATATCCGACATTTTAACGACGTTTGCATTATTATTGCTGATACAATACTGGAGAAAATCTTAAGACCAGTGAAAACTTGTCAAAATGAACGTCTTGCCATCCAATATATTTGTCTACTTTTCAGTATAGATTCAGTGTTGGTAGAGAGAAAAAAATACGACACCCTGAAGAAATGTTTAACATTTAAAGCACAAAATATGCATTGTATTAAAAGTATCCGTGATTTGCCTGGTCAAAAGCTGAAGACCATGACAAATAACAAATGAAAACAATGAATAAATAGTAAACAAGGAGTCTCAAAAGTTAGTAACTCCACTTTTCCTGTGAAAATCATCAAAGTTTCGTTGTGGTATACTCGACACAAGCGTTTCAATGAGGTTGTCCAGAATGTAACACGATGAGGGGAAGACCGCCTGGCTAAGAGCATCCACAATCTCAAATTGCGTTCAATATTTATAAACGGCTCTTGTCACAGATCCCAAAAGATTTTCGATGAGATTTAGGTCAGGAGATCATGGAGGATGATTCAAAAGGCGAACGATAGTCTTTCTGAAGAAATATTTTGGTCTGTGTGCATTACGAATTATAACATTTTCTAGTTCATAAATCTACTTTTCTCCACATAAACGAGAACCTTCAGTCAAGGCTCATTGACCGCTTCAATATGCCAACATAACCAGCTGCTATTTGACGCCCCTGCACAAACTGAAAATCCATAGTTCTTGTGTACAAGAAAGTACCTCACACCATGATACAGTCTCCACCACTTTCTCTCTCTGAAAAACTCTACGGTGGGAGATCTATTGTATTCCAATATCTGTGGAAGCCATCAGGACCATGAAGGTTGAAATTTTCCTGATCTGAGAATGGCAATTTCTTTCAGTTGTGAACGTCCCAGGTTAGGTGATTGTGAGCATTGAAAACGAGTAGGTTTGTGGCGTGGAAGAAGACGGAGTCTCTGAAGACTTTTAAGATTTTAGAAAGTCGTCTAATTTCTAAAATGTCGTCTGACCGTCCTTGAGCTGCATTCCGCGAAATTAATTTGGTTTGATGATGGACAAGTGTCTTTCCTAAGTTTCCGTTTTCTTTGGTCTAACTTTCCTAAATGCCCGTTTCCTCGGTTTTACTGCGACCAATTTCACTCGATATTGCACGTTGAATAAGACCTCGTTTCCGGAGCTCTACAAACCTATCACGTTAAAAATCAGTCAACCGCCAGTTCTTGACAAACGCGGAAGCTTGAACATAAATGCTAGAATTTATAGAGTTTATACCAGATTTAAATGTCATGATTTAAAATGTCTGTAACGAGAAATTATTGTCTGTTTTCATACATTGCATGTTTTCTTCATTAAATGTTAAAGGTTTATTTAGATTTTTGTACATCCTTTGTTGTTTGCCAATTATGAATCTATAA
>NC_068981.1:48260346-48262994 GCF_001194135.2 Octopus bimaculoides
ATATATATATATATATATATATATATATAAATATTCGTCTGCAAGGCGTTAATCACTGCGGTTGTTTCAATGGTCTTAAGATTTCGTCCAACAGCGTATATATGTAAGCAGAGGGTCCATTGATGTGGGCTTTAGTGTTTCTTCTAGGGATAAAATTCGAAATAGACTAAAATATATGTATGTGAAATTCTCTTTAGCAAAAAACATGCACTAGATTATTTGATTAATCTGGATTTTAGTGCGTGTTTATTAATCTTAATATAGGTACTTACCTCACTAAATGACGTGGAGAGGTGGTGATATATAAATACAAATCACTTCATGATTAAACCAATTTAAGTTCTCATTACTGAAGCTAGGAACGAGGAATGCTCCTTCGTTAACTAGTACAGGAATTGTAAAAGGCCTTTTAATTATTTTTTTTTTATTTTGAAAATTGCAACATATCTCAAAATGATTGCTACTGAACTTCCAGTCATTAATAACATATACATATTAATCGAAACTTTGAATTTGTGTAACTGTCTATCCTTGTGAAACTTGCTGAACATTGGAATTTCTATGAACATTTGAACCATTGAAGCACATTTCTCTGATTTACGTCTGCCATATATATATATATATATATATATATATATATATGTGTGTGTGTGTGTGTGTGTGTGTGTGTGTGTGTGTGTGTGTGTGTGTGTGTGTGTGTGTGTGTGTGCGTGTCTGTGTGTGTGTCCGTGTATGTGTGTGTGTGCGTGTGTGTGTGTGTGTATGTGTGTGCGTGAGTGTTTCTGTGTGCTCATATGTGTGTGTGTGTTTATGATATGTAGAGTTGGTTTTGGGGCGTGTGAAACTGCATGCTAGACTTAGAAGGAGTTTGAGTAGAAAACATTCTAATTCAATGCGCCGTGGGTGACCTCAGCAACTAGTGTTTAAGGAAATGAATGTTGTGATGACACAGGTGTTTGTAACTAAGACTTTGAATCTCGGAGACAGCCCGTTAATTCTAATTTTCAATTTTATCTGCTCTTTCTAGTCATTTTTCATGAGTTACTTAAGTATTCCCATTGTCCTGTTATAGGTTATTTAGCTGTGGTTACTGGGTATTTATATTTATTAATAAATATAGATACCGTATTCAATCGCAATTGCGCTGAAGTGTTTCCTTTGCATTGATAGGTGTGCAGGTTTGTGAGCAATCTAAGTGTATGTAGAGGTAACAGATGCAACCATCAGATATTCAATATAGAAAATACTTCGTAGCATTTAAATGATTTCACTTTAAACTTCGAAACATTTATCGAGGACTGGTTATTTACAAGTCTCTCTTTCTCTTGAAGACTGAATTTCAACTTACCATAATATTTAAATGCATCGACTGCGCGCAGCATATTCTCGAATTTAAACGAACTGAATCTGACAACGTTATAACGTAATTCAGACAGCGAAGAAGCAACTGTCGGACATGTAAAACCATATAATCTCTCCTTATTTTTGAGTATCTTTGTATCCTATGTAAATCTTCTCTATTAATATACGAGCGGGTGTCCAAAACTAACCGGAACCGTTCTCTGTGGGACAAGTCCTTTGTAGTCCTGGCTTCGCCGTTAGAAGCCATAGGAGTCTTCGAGTGAAGTCGTTATGCCACGTGGTACGTCTTTATTCTGCAATATGTCTCTCCTATTCGTTGATTTTTTCCGATGGCTGAAACGAAGGAAGAGCGTGCTTCCGAGTAATTCTGTTTTCTGGTGGGAAAAACGGCATCCGAAACAGCTGTCACGCTTCAAACAGCTTTAAGTATGCAGCCATGAGCAAAACGAAACTTTACGAGTAGTTTTTACGTTTAAGGAATAGTCAGTTGTTGCTTGAATAACAACCTCGTTAAGGGCGACCGCCAACCTCCCAGACGAATGAAGACACCACGGAATTTCATGAACTCTCCTTGGAGGAGCGTTGCCGAAAAATTGACAAACTTGCTAATATGACAGGTGTATGCTGGAGCTCCTAAAAATGAATTGTAAGCAAGGGTTGCGAATGGAAAGAGTTGCATTAACATTACTGAATGTGTATCTTGAACTGAAAGAGCACTTGAAAGTCGTTCGGAATTTATTCCCAAAAGATATCACAGCAAACAAAATCTGGTGGTAGTGCTATGACCCTGAAACGAAGCAGCAATGGTGTCAATGGAATTATTCAATGTTACCATTCCTCCAAAATAGCGTGTCAAGTGAAGTCCAGTGACAAGAAAATGCTGATTTGTATAAACGAAACCATGAACGCTCATTATCGGAATATATCCACACTTTCTCTTTTTGCATTATTATCCACCTATCCGTCTGTGTCTCTGTCTGTCAGTACACACACACACACACAGGTATATATATATATATATATATATATATATATATATCAAATAATAAGCAACACGGATTTCAAAAGTGATTGCAGTACGCACGTTTCATGCTACTTCAATTTATTTAAGTAATGTGAGCATTACCTTAAATGCAATATGAAGAGCAATCTTCAGCTGCACGAAAAAATGTAGAAAAAAGACATATTACAAATGTGGCAACATATTAAAACCAAGTGGGAGAGAGCAGAGGAAGAATATATAAGTCCATCTTGACATAGCAGGGTCTATCAGGCTAGCCTGATAG
>NC_068981.1:48263274-48266248 GCF_001194135.2 Octopus bimaculoides
TATATCTAAACCGTCTATATATATATATATATATATATATATATACATACATACATACATATATACATGTATATATATGTGTGTGTGGATGAATGGATGTACGTATATATAGGGAGAGTGGGAGAATAAGAGAAAGAAAAAGAGAGAAATAGACATAGATAAATAGATGGATAGGTGCTAGCGTCATCCAATTCTAGATCGATAAGCATTTTCTTCGCAGTCTCTGTTGCGCAACTGTCCTCTCATTGTTGCTATATAATGTCAAATATCCCCATTTATCTCGGTACATGTATTCTTTCACAAAAACATTGCCTCTTTAAGATATTAATATTCATACAAGCCATCGTTTGATGTAATCTCCGTTAACTTTAGTACATGTCCACGTGTATCTCAAACCTGTCCTCACATAGTTTTCCTTTAAATGGCATGTCATACTTAATTAGTCACAAGGTATAATATTTTGTAATGTAAATTTCATTATTCGCACGTTTGATTTGTAGCTCCCTTGGAGTATCTGCATTATCCTCCACGCATTCTCCTCCAATTAATTTTTAGAATTAAAATTTGCTTCTATATATCGACATGTACTTCATTTTGTCATTCAAACAACCAATGCAGTAAATGGTACATCACTAATCTGATATTCCAGTAAATTATATTTATTAAAACTGGACAGTTCATACAATTGTTCTGCACAGCAGACACGTGTTTTCTTGTTGATATATGTGTGTGTATGTGTGTGTGTTTGTGTGTGTGTGTGTGTGTATGCATATGTGTGTATGTGCGTGTGTATATTACTGATATGTTTTATGTAGTGTCATGCAATGTTTACATGTTATTTTTTCTAAATCAGACGTAATTGTAATACATATTTCCGGCCCCTTTCCTTTTATAATTATTTGCAAGCTTACAATTGATTCATTTAAAACGCATAAAAATTAAATGATCAATTGAATCTATGAATAAACTCAGATATTGATCATAAATAGATCGCTTCAGAAACCGTTAATTAAAAATTAATAAGCTGTCCATCTTATAAAGGAGCCACTCATTCGGAAGGATTTTAATTCGTCTGTTTCCTCTGTAATTATTCTCCTTTCAAATGCGCGTCATTAAATCTAATTAATATTGAATTCTTTGAATAGAAATTCCAAAACTAATGGATAAGTCCAGATAATTTATACATATGTTAATTTTGTATAAACTCTTCTGTCATGTTAAAGCAAATCTATGATATAACGGGCAATGCGTTTCATAACTTATGGATCATATCTTGTTACCCTCTATTTATTATAAACACAATATTTCATCAATTGATTCGCATTAAATATATGTAGCACAAAGCCCTATCTAATGATGTAATAATGCTATACTCTTTGGATTTAAATACCATTGGTACCTCTGATGAATGTGTCATTCTCCCGGCTGAGCTACATTTACATTTTTCTTTGTTACACAAATGTGTCAAATTTCTATTCTCAATAATCGATTTTTTTTCGATCATTATACCACACGTCTAACACAAATATGCTGCCTTATTGCAATTTTTCTTTCAATGATAATTCCTATTCAGCAATCCTTCAACAAGAGAATAACAGAGTTACTTTATCCGGGTATAACTTTACATTCTTCAAACAACTTGCTATGTCATGTGGTATATCCTATTTTTAGCCACTCATCTCACTTTCTTACCTTTTTACATTATTTTTTATTTAAGATAAAATTGTGAATGTACGAATAACTGTTTGATACTTATCCATTTGCACGATGTCCTAGTGTGACACACCCACAAAATCACCTGCCTGCTTCGTGTCTACATTTGTTGATCCAGCGGACACAGGGGTTTCATGTAACACAGTATGAATATTAAACAGATCACTGATGCACTCAACAGTTTCAAAAACATGTATGTGCCTTTGATCAAATCCCAGGCTTGAAATACTTCCAATATATTGTTTTAAAATTATCTCTTAAATATTCTTCTACGTCGCATATTGTCCATCCGAGTTTTTCGAATATTTTGTATATATTCTGAGCTATTAGGCAGTTTAGAAATTCGCTTTTAAGCATATTATAAAGAGTAATGACTTGATAGCTTACCCTTTTTATGCGTTTTAACAAATATGAATGATATACAAATAACATAGTAGATTCCGCAATCTACGGTGAGATTGACACACAGTATATCAATGAAATCCAATTAATTTTAGCATATATAATAAAAGTTGAAATTTTTCGTTACTAATATTGATAATTTCGTGTTCACAAAAATCATAGGAGCATCTTTTAGGAAGCCAATCCATGTTACCAGAATCGCAAACTGTCTGCGCGAGAAACTGCACACACTATAACTGTCCACAATATTCTTCTGTAAAAGAACTGACTATTTATTCATGCCATCAAAATTAAAACTTCGTTTTGAGCATTGGTGAATAATGACTCGGATATGTCACACAGAGCGTCAGGATATATGAAAACAGGCTGCAAGCAGTGAAAAAATGGCTGGGCAAAGTTACATTCCATGTGACTTCTTTGCAATTATACTCCGTGTCCTGAGAAGATGGTCTGTTCTATCACAAGTTCAGGACGTTGATGCATGAGGAACCTCGAAAATAAAAGGAGAAAATATCATGAAGGTCATTGCTACAAACGTGGAAAGGGGATTAAAAATGGATAAACAACACAACTTTGCAGTTACGTAACTTTTATTGTCTTTCTTTTCCTTTTCCGTCGTTATTCATTCTTCCTGTTTTTGAATCAGCCTTCTCGCATTCTATGGTAATTTTTTTCTGGTTGCTTCTCAAGTTCGAGCGTCCTGAATTTCAGATGGATGTGTGCTCAGAGCACGAGGAATACTTGGAGACAGAAGTTACGTTATGGAAACGTGTCTAACAACGTTTCATCACAGCAATAAAGAGAAATAAAGAGATTAGTAGCTCGTAGCTTTATATGGTGCATTAAGTGATATATATAT
>NC_068981.1:48267075-48268172 GCF_001194135.2 Octopus bimaculoides
TATATATATATATATATATATATGTATATATATATATATATACATATAGATATATATCCATATATATATCTCACGTTTTTCTGCGATCACTTGGACACCTAACGCATAGCACAGAGTGCAACCGTTCAGACAGATTTAATTTGATGGCCGATGGTTGATGAGCTAATATGAGGCACACACATGCGATTACTATCGTTTTTGACGGAATATTCTATTGCATTATGTGGGCGCACGCATGCGCATGTGTGTTATATGCTGGTAAAAACGTTTATCTTGAAATACTTACCTTTGGAATTCGAAAACAAATATTTTTAAATACATGGCTGCTTTTTGTTTTAAAACAAAGGAAATTTGCATGATTGTTTCCTAAGATACGCATTATACGATATTGACTTTCAGTATTATAAATACTTTAGAATCGAAATGTATCATCATCATCATCATCATCATCACCATCGTCATCATCGTCGTCGTCGTCGTCGCCATCGTCGACGTTGTTGTCATCGTCGATGTTGTCATCGTCGTTGTCATCGTCGTCATCATCATCATCATCATCGGCATTATCCTCCTCCTCATCATCATCATCAGTAGCTGCAGCAGTAGCGGCATTGTGATGAGTATCACCATCATCCTCAGCAGCAACCACACACCAGCGAAAGCGGCAGCAACAATATCATTATCAGCGTCATCGCCACTATGAAACATTGCAAAAATTCTGTGGCGACGTCCTTGAGCCATTGTGAATTTATATTAAACATAGTATCTCGAATGCTTACGTGTCGCATTAAACAAAGACGTCAATTTCAGATGCAGAAGTGTGTTTTCTAGGTTATTAAAACATACTAATTAATAATTGACGTTCAGTTAACACCTGGCGGAACAAGAAAATACAGCCATAATCCTTATAAGAAGCACAGACACGTTGTGTTCTATTTGTAATCTCAGCATTGTTAGTTCGCATATTGTAAATAGAACACTGCAACGGAAACCGTTAATATGCAACTGT
The DNA here is from genome assembly GCF_001194135.2 of Octopus bimaculoides. NCBI lineage: Eukaryota > Metazoa > Mollusca > Cephalopoda > Octopoda > Octopodidae > Octopus > Octopus bimaculoides. The sequence goes on from NC_068981.1 coordinate 48,268,082, forward strand.
CTATCTAACTATCAATCTAGCTATATAATTCCCCATTTATTTATCTATACAACATATGTGTATATATATATATATATATATATATATATAT
>NC_068981.1:48271579-48273274 GCF_001194135.2 Octopus bimaculoides
TATTTACACATTTATTCTCAAACATGCACACATATATATGTGTAGTTACCACAGCCTCTTCTCTCTTGACTGAAATCGATTGTAGCACGGACAAGAGCAATAACATGTCGACATGTACTTTCGTTATTTTATAACTACCACAGTATTCTTCAACTCATTGATTGGTTACTCGCTTTTCTTATCTTTGTAACTAATGCATTCCAAATAACTAAAATGAATTTTGAAGCTTGAATATTTCTAAATTTTTTTTTATTCATACATTTCAGGTTTTTCAACCATTGTCGGTTTCAGAAAGTTAATTCACCCACAATTGAATCTCAATGAAAACTCAATGAATAGAATAGGGATGGCAAGATATCTGATTATGCATCTAGTGATATACTATTAATATCTTTAACGTTTACCACTTTATAACGACCTTCTAAATGTTGATAAGAATGGTAAATATATGTAACTCACATGCAAAAACTAATCCCCTCTGTATTAAATAAGTTGAAACAGAGAAAAGTTAAACACCCTATAAACGTTTGCAGATTTAGCAAATATTTAGATTGGACTTAGATATAATACGGTTTTTAATTGATTTTATATTATAATAGTAACAATAATAATATATTCCATACAAAAGCATTACTTCTGTAACTAGATAACATGCATGTTTGCGTTATCGCAGTAGTTGCAAATTTTTATTAACATTTCATATAGCGGAAATAGGAATGAGCGTCGCAATGAAGTCTAAGAATTATATTTTACAACGACGAAAGAAATGTATGTCATGTTGCCTTGTTTGATCTATCTTGAAGATTTATCTAATACCAGCAGAAGTATCCAGTGTTGCTCGGGATTCAAATACTACTATGTTATTGATACCTCGTACATTTCCTATGTCATAGATAACGTTAACGCCAAATTGTAACAAGACTGATCGCTTATAATAATGAATCTATAACCAATTTAGTCGTAAATTGTAACAAAATTGGTCACCGGGCACCGCTGAATCCAAGCGGTAACAGTTTAATACGAAGTCTTGAGTAGGTTTTCAATGCGTTCTTAGATAGTGTAACAATCACGGGTGAAGTAGCCCTAAAAGGTTTTTTTTTGTCATTCTCACAGCAATAACAATTTGATAAAATCCCTGAAAAGGGCTGTAATGCGTTCTCATGTGGTGTATTGATCGTACGTAAAGTGGTTCGAAACGGGCCTTTTTTCGTTTACACCGAAAGCAACGGACTGTTGTTGTGTAAAGTGGAACTCTGTGAAAACAGATGACAAACCTAGGTTGGACAAAGGAGAAGAAACATGGTTGAGGTATATTAGTAACTTTGACTACAGTAGAACTCACCATATATCAGTTCCGGTGTAGTCGAGTCACCAAGGTTCGTAACTTTGAAAGAGGTTGGAGGATGAAGAGCCTACAACACCTTTCTGTAGACCACATTTTTAGTTTTGTCAATAGGCGAAACTACGAATTGATCTTGCGTGCTTCCAACTCCGGAACATCCGCCATATAACTGGCTTTGAGGGAAATATGGCTCACCCACCTTCTTTTAGCAGCCGTAACTGACTCTGTTTTACTACCAAGGCACGTTCTTTTATTAGGTGGTAAGGCAGTGTTATTGGACTATGTTAAAATTGCGAGTTTTAAAAAAACTAACAAAAGGGGACACTGAAACAAAAAAAAAAAAAAAGAAATTA
>NC_068981.1:48273284-48275007 GCF_001194135.2 Octopus bimaculoides
AAAAAAAAAAAAAAAAAAGAAATTAGCACGATGTTTAGAAAGTGAACATACTAAACGTATTATTCAAAACAGGTGGAAGCAGGGACAGACAGTTCTCTATGTGGACACAAGGACACTGAATACAATATTTTTAACGACACATAAGCTAAAAACTGATTGGCAGCAACAGTTTCAACAACTTTCTGAAGACTGATTTGTTCACTAACACTCTGCCTCTGTTGGAATTGATATTATTGCCATTAAAATTCTTCACTCTTACGACGGTGAGCTGGCTGAATCGCTAGAATGGCCGAGTTTCCGTAACATTTTTCAGAGTTGATACAATGTGAACCAGCAGAGTGCTGTTCTCGATGCAATACATTATATATCCCAATCAAATTGCTGGCACCAAGGGAAATTGTGTAAACATTATTCTCAATGTTGTTGATTGGACTAATATTGTAGTTGCAATTCTATTTCTTGCTGTTAATTATTCCCTATTGTGTATTCACCCTTCCAGGAGGATATTTTACCCCACTCTTTACTGTTCATATATGTGAATGCGCTGTGAATATGAATCTGTAACCTCTATATATGTGAGAAAAGCCGTCACTATAGTCTTCGTATTGACATTCTATCTTCTAGCTACTGCATTATGTTATACCTCGCGTACTTAAGTCTGCATCTCTATTAACGCTGTACCTAATTCAAATAAACATTTATCAAGTTTTTGCCAAAAACAATAACGGGGTGTCGATGAGATAATGACATTTCACTAAGAAATTGTGTAATCTATCAATTGATTTACCGAAATAAAACTCTGTGTGTGTGTGTATGTGTGTGTGTGTATGTGTGTGTGTGTGTATGTGTGTGTGCGCGCGCGTGTGTGCGTGCGTGTGTGCGTGCGTGCGTGCGCCCGCGCGTATGCGAGTGTGCGTGCGTATATCTGTGATAATGATTTTTATGGATATTCACGAATGGACACGTCCAACAAATCGAATTAAAACGGTACACATTCCACCTATAAAATAAACTGTGGTTATGATCGGGGCGGCAATTACTTGTCTTGAGCTAATTTATTTACCGAGAAATATTTTGGTCCAACCTATGGAGTGAGCATTTCATCCTCTGACACAAAATCGGTAAAACATATACCTTCGTTTACTTGAAAATTTTCCCCAAAACAAAGATCATTGCAGACATCCACCTTTATTTCCTTCTAAATGGGTATGTATCGCAGAATTATATACCCATTATATCATTTTCGATACCCAATGTCTGACATTCAGCGTGATCACAATACAGTGTTGCTTAGATTATGATTCGTCTGCGAATCATTTCATACTCAAGCTGAAATTTTGTTTGAATAGTGGCAGTTGATTGTCTCCTAAATTGCGGTGAGTCTACACTATTGGTTGAGCCTTCAGTGAAATTATTCTTTCAGCTGCATGCCAAGCTTCTGCCAGCGATACCATCCATGTAGTAAAACCTGTGGCTTACTATGAACATCACAAGCCTGCACGCCTCCTTCGTCTAAAACGCAGAAATAGAATGTAGATTATGATTGCAAGCCATTATTTGCTTACATTGAATACGTTCAAGAAGAAACATTCTTAAAAAAGACTTACGTCAATAACTTGTGCAAAATGTCTGATGTATGTCATTAAATAAAAACAAAAGTTATGCCTACTTTTGCAATACTTTTAAGGCAAACTTTGCTTTTGTAAGAATATATATATATATA
>NC_068981.1:48275828-48282582 GCF_001194135.2 Octopus bimaculoides
TATATATATATATATATATATGCGTATCAATGTAAGTGCTTATTCCAGTATGTGCAATTCACATACACTGTAAAGTAGTTACGTTAACGTTCATGTGTGCTTCAGCTAAAACTAACAATAAGAAAAACCACAAAAAGACGAGGCCAATATTAAATAATACAAGAGGAACATCAGATACAGTAATGATGATGATGATGATGAGTTGAAAAAAAGGGAAAAAAGATGGAAAACTGTCAACGCTGGGATGGTGAAGAAATTCGTTCGCCCCACGCTTATAAATGTCCCAGTCTCCTGCGCATAAAATAGCTTTTTACTATGAAGCTCAAATCCAAGCCTTCACCGAACTAGCAGGAGAAGGGATTGAAAAGGTGAGTGCATAACGCCTTCAAATAAGAAGTGTTCCTGGCACGCTGAGCTCATCAGATAGCAATGAGATTAGTTGTAGGACAACCTTGGTTTCAATACCACAACATCAATGCCTTTTTATGCATTGGTTGCGAAACCTTGCCAGACATGTATCTCGATAAAACTACAAGATGGTGATATCCTTAAATTGCACCTCATTAGTAGCTAACGATAACAATGTGAACAGAACTAGAAGATGTGATGATGGTTACAAACTCAACAGGTGGCCGATTGTGTGGCGGAGTGAGCCTGGTCATAATCCACTCACTGCGATACATGCCACGAGACACATGTTAAATAAACAAGTACACATGATGGTTATGTGTTTTTATTATAAGGGTATTCTAATAGATGCAAATGGCCTGCGAGTTACAGGATACCGTCAACGAATGCGCAAACCACAGTGAAGCAAATAATGTCTCTAACAAATAATCTGAAGGCTCCAAGAAGTTCAATGAGAACAGAATATTGACGGAAAAGGAAAGGAAATAAACAAACTTGGAGGAAAAGGAGAATGTCAGAAAATGTAAGCCCTCTGAACAGTGTAGTGCCAACACTTGAGTGGAAAAGAAAAGGAGATTTGAAGAATGATCGCACATTTTAAAAAGTGAAGAAGTATAATGTTTACACAAATGGACTTAATATTATGCTTGAAGAGCTGAAGCAGTGCATACGCAAACACAGCCTCCCTGTATCTCTGTTCGAAAATTATGTGCAAAAATTGTTCTAACCTCTTCACTAATAACTTATGAGTCAGTACGCACGGAAGAGTAGCTAGCGGGGTGCCCTGATGGGCCGAATTGCTTACGATAGGTGGCTGAAGTAATTTGCCACCGAGGTGTTTCTAAGCTTTGCAGCGATCCAGGCACTGAATACGTGTCCGAAATCGACCGATTTCAGGATGGCTTCGAATTAACAATGGTCAAATGTATTGTAGGTTATCAATGGATTTAGTCCCAGCCCTATCTATCATGACCTAGATAGATGTGTTCAGGGATTTCACACGATTGCGCTTCACCTACTAGACTAACGATGAGAAGCGCTAACGTTTTCGCTAACTGTTTTGCTAAAATATTAAACCCTAGTTTAGCAGAGTTATGGGCGAAAACCTCCATAGCACATTCCAAATGTCGGCATGCTTTCTCAGTACAGTTACCAAAACACTAGAAATTCTCCCAACTAATAGCACAATAAATTCTCCAGTTCCGTTATCAGTTACGGCAGATGTCTGCAAAAGAATCATCCAACCAAACTTGAAATGAGCTTAGAAAATTCATAGTGCAGACATTTGAAACCGGAGTATATGTGGATTGTGCCCTTGCTTGTGCCATTTTGTATTTCATTGGCCGTTAACAGATTTACATTGAATCTCACGTCCACTCCCGAGAGTATCCGCAAGACGTCGAATTCTGAACGAAAGTCTTCAACCGTCGATGATCCATCACTCTCCCACAAAGTCATGCGAAGTGTGTGCCGGAAAGCCGTACACTCATTGTTCGAAATGAGAAGCATGCACCCTTACCGTTCCAAAAAAAATATAATCATGATATTGTTGATTTTCGAGCACATCGGACGGTTTTAGTTTCTTAGTGTTTTAGTGCACAGACCTGAGTTCGGATAACGCTGCCTTGGTGATTTAGCTGGAAGAAAGCCAAGGGCATTTTGCACCGCTAGCAGGTCGGTCGAATTGCCTTTGCTACCTTGCTAAGTAGTTCTCTATCTAATCTATTTGTATTGCTAGTTCTTTGCTAAATGCTATAGTGTCTACTCTATTACTCGTATTCAGTGTGATCCACTACCAGTTGTTGATGAAATTTCCCGCTTAACCAGTTCACTAATCCGGTCTCAGTATTAATAACGTGCTTGCAAGACAAGTTCCAACTTCTAGTAACTGGGTGCTTCACTACTGATCCTATCGAAATCAGCTGAGTAGATCACAAATGTGTGGTCCGTATAGTGGACCAATTTGAATTGTTGATAACCTACACTATCCACTTCCACTAACCTTATAAGTACTCCGTTGAGGTACTATGTCGATGACCTGTTGTGGTAGCTCCATTGTCACAAGTGCATATCAATAATTCAGTCTGCACTTGTCTACGCACCTGAATCATTTTTAGCAGGTTTTCGAGCATTTTACACCCGTTTCTACTATGTACTACACTCACACAATCGTTCCATGCGTCTAAGATATTATTCGATATAGTGTAACTGAACACAGAAGCATGTGGTTGGAAAGCAAAGTTTTTGCCACGCAGTCACGATCATATCAAAACGTCAAACCCCGCCCAAGACATACACAAAATAATATCAAATCCAAATAAACATTTATTGCCACACACAAATATAAAAGAGTAAATTCAGCAAAAGAGTAAATTCAGCAAAAGAGTAAATTCAGCAAAAGAGTAAATTCAGCAAAAGAGTAAATTCAGCAAACTCAGAAAGACAATACAAACTGACACACATATAAACGCACAAGCGCGTCTACATATATTTTGAAACGAAGACAATCTTCCATAAAATTGAGTGCTTTTTAATTACGAATCAAAGGATAATGAAAATTATTCGGACGTAAATAGCAAAATTCTTTAGAACTATACTTGCAATAGATATCCTCTCATTTACATATTCCAGAAACGCATTCATAAACAGAAATACAAAAAATGTCACAAACAAAATTTATTTCCAAAGCTAACATATGCTCACAGAGGCAGACACACACACACACGTACAAAGGTACAAACTCAAATACACACACACACAAGCATACATATATACATACACACACCTACATACACACAAAGGAAAATGGAAGAAGATACGTACCATCACCAAAGCACTAGCAGATTCTAAACAATTAACAACACTTCCCCCAACAAACAATGCAAAGGAATTAGAAACATGAAAATATATAACATAAACGACCACTGAAGAGGCCAAAACTTCGAACGCATCAATTAACAAGAAAATTACACTAATGAATGAACACAAGCACAGGAAGACAAACACAAAATACGCACATATACACACACTCAAACATTCACAGCCGATACTGAGATATATTCACACATACATAGTCATACACTCGCACGCACGCACACGCCCACACACACGCACGCACACACGCATTAAAGGATACATATATACACCACCAATACTGGGTTGTAACATTGTAACCTGAAGGTCGTAGTGGTGTGAAATTAGTGACGCCAGAGAGACTCACATGTTTAATCTTTTAAACATTTCCTCTGGAACGTGTATGAAGCACTTCTCTCTGATTCACTCCAGAGAACATAGGTAGGTGTGTAGGTTGGTAGGTGGATACGTAGGTACGTAGGTAGGTAGATAGGTAGGTAGGAAGGTAGGTAGGTAGGTAGGTAGGCAGGCAGGCAGACAGACTTGTAGATCGATCGACGAATAACTGGGTGGTAAGATAGATGAATAAAAGTAAATACATATGCCCATGTTATGTGTATACATTTCGAAGTTCTAATATATGAATCTTGCAACAGATGTCATGGAGACATCTCTCTTCATATGGATATAAATTATGTAGGTTCTTACACGCTGATTTAGATACACAATAGATACACACACACACACGCAAATACGCACACATACACGTATGTATATATATATATATATATATATATATATATACATATACATACACACACGCACAAGATAAAGTCAAATCTAAATTATATGTAGTGCAAACTTTCCTACATGACTAGCAATGGATAATTATGCGAATATTCATTTTGGTATTTATACGTGTCGAAATATACACGTACATACACAAACATTTTATTATGACGATACATTATTTAAAGCGTTCAGCAGCTGCAATTTCCTGATGCCTGTCTATTGAATATAATGTTCATATTCCGTATGAAGTAAGTGATGTTATTTAGTCTCTTATCTTCTGAGAATTTATGGTGTGTTTGTTTGAAACGTCTTTCTATCTATGTAATATCATTCTACAGACGAAATCTCGAAACATATTATTAGACAAGTCTGTATATTTTCACACACTGAAATAATATGATAAAATATGAAGTAGTACGACACTCAGATGAAATGTTTTAACATCAAACCTGTGAAATTGGGTTTCCTTCACACATTACAATTGATTGTATCCTTCCCATTATACTGTACTTGAATATAAAACTGCTCACGCTTTTGGATACTTCTATATACACGCATGTACAAATGTTATTCTGTGTAAGTACGTTTGAATACAAACACTAGCAGAGATGCTCAAAAACACACATACACACCTCGCCCACATTCTATCACACGCGCCTCCTCACTTCCTCTCTTTTTTTCTTTCTTTCATTCTTTCTTTCCTTCTTTCTCACTCTTGTTTCCCTCCCACACACATACATAGCTAGGTATATACTCTTTTAGTGGAAGATATACTGAAGACTAAGAAAAGACAACTTTTTGAAAGTAGATTTTATAATTGTGCACTTTGCAATTACTTCATACGCTGTTATGTTTATTTACGCCTTACTCAGTCTTATCAATATTAAATGTGATTAATGAGAAGCATCCAGGAGAAAACGAAGCGTATTTCAGTCTTTGTTTATGTTATATGTTAATATATCACTCAGCTTAACTTCATTGCAATTTGATTTACATTACTTATGTAGTTTTACCTGATATTTCTTTTTGTTTCTCCTAAAAATAAATTGTAGAATTCTTATTTAATGCCGAATATTCTTTTTGTAAATCAAGGCATAAGCTCTCATATTCTAAGCTTCAACTAAACTGGAGAGTATATCTTAAGATATGGTTTTATATGTATAGCAAATGAATTACATTACCTAATCCAGCTTCCCCCACTATACTTAATTATGATCGAAAATGAAATATCTGCTGAATTACCAAGTTTGAAAATATTTTTACAGCTATTGAAGTTTAAATGCACATTTCGAGTGGCAACTGTTATAGATCTATTAGAATTAAATGATTTCCACAAGGAGAATCAACATAATTCTCTCTAACAAAGTTCAATCGTTGTAACACCAATTAGTTCTGTTCAAATAGAACTTCAATGCTATCCTTTCACTCCATCTGTAAATTATTCGTTGCGTATATACATCTCTAGATATTTTGTCTATCTTCAGTTTTCACCTCATTTCGTATATTATCAGAAACCAAAAGAAAATACTCTTTATCTATTCCAACATTCTCCTTCTCCACAATTTCATTTCAAGAATTTCTTCAGTCTTTGTCTGTAATCGTATCTCACTGGAATAGCAGTCAACAATTTATAATAATAATTTGTTCAGTTATATGGAATAAATTCTAGTACCCAATTGGCAAATGTTCAAATAATCTCCAGAATTTCAAAGGATGATTGTTGGATTTGTCAAATGTTTCCAAATGAGACTCTGCTTAGTTTGAATAACTTAAACCTTTATCGAGAAATTTAGTAGTGTCCATTTAAAATGAAATACCAAAAGGAAACTGCTGAGATATTCAACATAAATATCTTTCATACTAGCTGATATTTTCTATCATCCATTCACGATTTCTTATAAAGTATATCACAGTGTGTAGCTTTTGTTTCTTTTACATAGATTAAATTGTTTATTTGCCATATAGAAGCTATTATTTGCTATAGAAAATAATAAGACATTATAATGCCTTATTAATATTAGTAATCATCGGTTAACCTTATTTAAATCATAAAAACAGTCATTATTTACCTACTGGATTTCAATGTATTTCTCTACATGTAAAGTTGATAATTGAACTATACATTTTAGTTTTATAAAATATTGGGCAGAAGTTTTCTATAATTAGATTTAATTTAGTAGATATATTTTCAGATAAGTATTATACAAATTTTCACCAATTGTTATATTCATATTTACTTTAGATTTTGTTAATGTGATTTGATTATACAGGTGGTTGATAATGAATTGTTTCTATTATATAAAATAAGTAAATATAATATAATAAGTAAAGTTAATATATACATTCTGAAAATATTATCCATCAACATACCAGACGAGCCTAAAAATTTAAATCAAGAAATATATGTTTAAGTAGATATATTTGTATTAAGATTGTACAGGATTATACGTTTTGTTTTTAATATTGGATATATGGGTATAAGTTAATTGATATTGTTATGTAGAATAAATTAGATTGTGCCAAATCGATTGTCTCCTCGCTGTTCAGTTTTTTTCAGAGAATGGGAGATAATTTTAAAGCGATATTTGTTGTGTACGTGAGTGAGAAAGAGAAAGACAGACAGAGAAAGTGTGTATGTGTGTGTGTGTATGTGTGGGTGTGTGTGTGCGTGTGTGTGTGTGTGTGTGTGTGTGTGTGTGTG
>NC_068981.1:48286888-48287726 GCF_001194135.2 Octopus bimaculoides
ATATATATATATATATATATATATATATATACACACATATATATATACATATATATATAATAAATTCAGAAGAGTGGTACAACACGGCACCGATATTTACTGGAAAATATCAATCGATATAAATACGACGCCATTGCATAGCCTCACTGCGTATATACTGGCAAAAATGCGTGTGTGCAACAAATATGAAAAAAATGTCTTGCCTGTAGAAAGAACATTCGAAAATGGACAACCCAGATTGAAGATAATGTAGGACCGGTTTCAGACTCTTCAAATACGTTTCACAAAGTAAATCTAATCAGTCTTCATCAGCTGCATTTACCTAGACAATATTTCAAATGTTGCCACATCAATGCTAAGTATACTCGCCCAAACGCCCAGCCGTTAACAGAACTGAAAACATTGAAGGGCGAGTATAATTGGCATTGATGTGGCAACATTTGAAATATTGTCTAGGTAAATGCAGCTGATGAAAACTGATCAGATTTACGTTGTGAAACGTATTTCAAGAGTCTGAAACCGGTCCTGCATTATCCTTAATCTGGGTTGTCCATTTCCGAATGTTCTTTCTACAGGTAAGTCAAATTTTTCATGTTTTTTGCACACACACATTTTTGCCAGTACATACGCAGTGAAGCTATACAATAGCGTCGTATTTATATCGATTGCTATTTTCCAGTAAATATCGGTGCCTTGTTGTACCACTCTTCTGAATTTATTATATAAATATACCCTTATAGGGGTATGTTTTGCTGGAAATTAATACTTTTGTATTGAAATATTTTACACACACACACACACACACATGTATATACATATATATATATATGTGTATATA
>NC_068981.1:48287995-48289548 GCF_001194135.2 Octopus bimaculoides
AACACATACAAGAAAAAGCATTATTGTTGGACTAGATAGCCGTTGTTTTATTACGTGGAACTTGTGTAATGAGTCAATGTGGAGGTTGAGGTTTCGTAATGAGTCATTTTGTATATTATGCAATAGTCATTTACGTACGTTTCGATCAAGCCAGTTGTTTGGCAGATCTCATCAGAATGTTGAAGGGTATATTCAAAGTTTGTGGTGTGCGAAATGTAGGAGAAGTAATTAGTGGGTGTAATATATGTGGTGGTGTAATAGTGGTGATAGGTAAATAGAGCCTTACGTTTTAGTTGGAGTTGTAAGGGGATGTAGGATGGGTGCTATCTAAAACATTGTTCCAGTTTTAGTCGAATGCATCTCCACGTGATGTTTGTGATTGATGGATGCGTCGTATTTTTATAGCACCGCCGGTGTTAGTACAGGGAAGCAACCCTAAATTTAGGTGAAAAGGGGGCTAACTTTGGTCTTATTCGTATCTACTTAGAAGGAAAGTAATTTTATGCATATTTAGTTTTGCTTAGGAGGTGTAATGTATTATATATTTAATTATACTTAGAGAATGAGTATTTAGTAGCGTGAAGACAGATTCGACTAGATTCATATCTCCTGTTTAATAGGTCGTTCTTAGCCGTTTGGATTTCAAGGCACCCATGTTATAGGGAATGATTAGCCAGATCGTATTCTTATTGTTCTTGCTGCTATTATGGCCATATCTGGTATAGAAGCTGCCATCATAACTGGGGAGGGTGTCGACTAAAACTGGAACAATTTATCTGCTCTCCTACATATACCTCCTAAGCAAAACTAAATATGCATAAAATAACTTTCCTTCTAAGTAGATACGAATGAGACCAAAGTTAGCCCCCTTTTCACCTAAATTTAGGGTTGCTTCCCTGTACTAACACCGCCGGTGCTATAAAAATACGACGCATCCATCAATCACAAACATCACGTGGAGATGCATTCGACTAAAACTGGAACAATGTTTTTAAATAGCCCCCATGCTACATCGCCTTACAAGAAGACCAACACAACTCCAACTAGAACGTAAGGCTCTATTTACCTATCACCACTATTACACCACCACTTATATTACACCCACTAATTACTTCTCCTACATTTCGCACGCCACAAACTTTGAATATACCCTTCAACATTCTGATGAGATCTGCCAAACCACTGGCTTGATCGAAACGTACGTAAATGACTATTGCATAATATACAAAAATGACTCATTACATAACCTCAATCACCACATTGACTCATTACACAAGTTCCACGTAATAAAACAACGGCTATCTAGTCCAACAATAATGCTTTTTCTTGTATTTGTTGCTCCATTATCCACATAAATACATAAACTACGGTTTAAGCAATAAATTACCTGCCTCTGGTTGCCCTCTTCCTAAGACGGTACCGATACAAGTGTTCCCCAGGAGTGCCTCCGGATTTAAACATCCCCTAGTTGCTTGGATGCTTCAGACTACACCTGATGAAGGATCGAGGCAAACCTATCACTTACATATATATATATATATATATATATATAT
>NC_068981.1:48290948-48296278 GCF_001194135.2 Octopus bimaculoides
ATATATATATATATATATATATATACATATATATATATACATACACATTTATATATAGTTGATTGTATTCCTGTCTCTTCAATTAAGTTATATATTGCCCTATCACAGAGACAGCTGTTTACTACAGAAACCATTCACAAATGGACAAAAGTGGTCATAGTCAGGATGGAGTTATATCCTGTTAATTGACTAAATACTTCAAATGTATGTTGAACAGATGGGTAACTCAGCTTTCACTAATTGGGAAATCGTACCAGAATACTAATTTTAATTTTATATTTAGCTATCATAAATCAAATTTGACCTGTGTCTGTATATTTTACTTCGTGTGTGTGAGTGGACGCATTTCTGGATCCCCGAGCTCGTATACGTCACGATACGTGTGAAATTTGCTCTGTTGCAATATTCTCTGTTGTATTACTAATTAAATGACAGACCTAGTATAATCTGTAGAGAAAAGGAATGAGCTTAAGAAAGGAAACTAAAATTTGTGCAAGAGATTCCGATTGCCGGAATTGTCAGATGCACGGAAATATTGTATTCCATTTGCATTCAAATTCCACAGTAGTCTACATCGTTCCAGTTGATCCGATCAACGGAACAGCCTGCTCGTGAAATTAACGTGGAAGTGGCTGACCACTCCACAGCCACGTGTACCCTTAACTTAGTTCTCGGGGATATTCAGCGTGACAGTGTGACAAGGCTGACCCTTTGAATTACAGAAACAACAGAAACAAGAAGTAAGAGCAAGAGAAAGTTGTGGAGGAAGAGTACAACAGGATTGACCACCATCCCCTGCCGGAGCCTTGTGGAGCTTTAGGTGTTTTCGCTCAATAAACACACACATAGCCCGGTCTGGGAATCGAAACCTCGATCCTATGACCGCGAGTCCGCTGCCCTAACCACTCGGCCATTGCACCTGCACTCTCTCAGCCATAACAGTGTAGCAAAACGGCGGTGCCCCAGCGTGGTTACAGCTCTGAGCTGAGGCTAGGAGGCTAGAGAAGAAAAAAACACACACACACACACACACAAGCACACACACACACACATATATATATATATAGAGAGAGAGAGAGAAGAGGAGAAAATACTGTGGATACTTATTTTACTTGCATCACAATATGAACATAGTAAATACCTTAATACAAATAAAAATTAAATGAACTTACATTAACATGCAATAAGCGTAAGAACTGACCATATATGTCTGAATCTGGTCACTATATAAACAGTGCTTCGCATCCACATCGTTTGAACAACATTATGATCTTTAGATGTTAAAAAAATGTTACTAGAGATCTTCTGGACAGTCCCATGCAAAAGCCTAATGCTTAGATGCTTTTTCATTGGAATTCAAGTTGGTGGTAAAAACTTACTAGATATGATGGATGAAGTCCACATATTCATATGTTCAGTAAACTTTAGTTTCTTAGACACGTGACAGTGGAGGCCAATGGAGTAATATTGGGACGTATTCGCTAATCAAAATTTTCGAAACAGTTAAAAGTGATGTGAAAATAGACGGTTATGTGTTTTGACGGACAATATGCAAACATTTAAGAGAATATATAGACGGTTAGAGATTGTGAGGGACATGGTGTTATTTGGGTAATATTTTGTTAGGACGTTAAATAAAGAGATAGATTTAAAGAATAGAGATAAGAAATGGGGAGAGATAAGAAAAATAAAAAAATGTGAATATAGAGAGAAATAATTTTTGGGTGGAAAGAATGACGAAATAAAATTTTAGTTAATTGAAAGAGGTTATAAATAAAGTAAGTGATTAGGGATGTTTGATGTTCTAGAGTTATGGTTATGAAAGAGTAAGTTAAATTTTATACTTAGTTAATTCTAAAAGAGGTATTAAAGTAAAGGTTCGCTCGTAAAGAGGCTTATATCTTCACTGGTTAAGATCAATTAATAGTGGAGTGTATACATGTAAAATAGAATTTAATGATATACCTTTTCCGTTCGATTATGAAGAAAATCTTTTGTTACTTATTCTAAGGAAAGATTATTGTTATTAGCAATATGTAGCACTTCAATACACAAACAGATACATTCAATAATCCAGAAAAACTATTATAGACAAACAGAAAAAAAATATTATACTTACCCTTATGAGAAATCTAAAGATGTGTACAAAATAAAGGGAAAATATTAGGTATTTTTTTAAAGACCTCGCTACGCATTCTAAAAAAAATATTATAATCAAGAACAACGAGTTATCCCTCTTTGTGCATTTAGGGAAATAATTTGGGTTAACTGACAGATGAAACAAATATAGAATGGGGTATGTGGGAGATATAGTGAAGGATAATATTTATTTTGCAAGTGAAGTATATTGAAGGTATGAATATAAATTATGTGTATGATATACATATATGTTTATGCTATTTTATTTACATTTGTGAGTGAACTTACAATATTTAGATGCATCAATTGTTGCTGATGTTATGGTATAAGTGCATAATCAATAAATATTGAATCTCAATTGTTATTATTGTTATGGTATAAGTATATGATGAAAAAATAAAAGGATGGTAAAAATACGTTTGATAGTAGAGTGTATTTAAAACAATATCTTTAAATAGGTAATAAATGTTAGTGTTGGTACATATAATTATATAGAATATGCGTATAGTATATTTTAGGGAAACATACAGAACATACGGGTATACATTTTGTGGAAGGTACAGATATATGTACACGTGCAATTCTATGTACATATATAGGTGAACTTACAATATTGTTGTTGATGTTATGGTATTAGTGTAAAATCAAGTATATAAGAGGATGGTTAATGTGGGAAAACACATATAGTGCAATTAACAATGAATGGGATATATCAACTATTGTATTAATTTCATATAATTTAAGATTAGAATTTGGGATTAAGATTCAAATCTTTATTCTTAAATGTTATAGATTAAAATTTAGATATTAAAGATTTAAATCGTATTATGGGTATAAAAATATTGCTTATAAGTATATTTCTTATAAGAAATGGTACAAAGAGTGGGCTGCTAAATAATATGTCGAGAGTAAAAAGCTAATACTTATTTTGCGACTGGAACACTAAAAGGCAGGATTTATATTTTTAAAAAAATGTTATTAATGTGGAATGTATATATAATCAGAATTGTTAGGACCGTATAGAATATATTAGAGCATTTATATCAGATGTATTATATATTATTATTTTCCGAGAAAAGTGAATCATTTCTATTTAGAAAAGGTATATTTATGTACATGTAAGCATTGGGAAATTTTCTCGGATCTATCACTTAAAAGTTAATGTTTAGAGAAAAAAATGTTATATGTTTCACGCAGGCAACATGAACACGTTTCGGGTGGTGGTTTGTACGCTCGAGCGTTGTTTAAAATTCTCTATTTAATTCGATAAGTTATATTGCGATCTCTTCGCTTCTAAATAAATTTACTGAGGCCAGTTCAATTTCTTTTATTAGCTTTTCTAAAGGAGGTCTCATGATTCGTACGTCGAGGTTCCTCATAACACGTGGTTGCTCCAAATTGATAGAAATATTTGCCTTCCGCTTCAACGGTTGCTTGGTATATTGGCTTTTACGTTTACAATAATTGTTAAATTTACATTTTATTTAACCCTACACTACAGAAATCATATAACTAATCATTATCTATATTAGTTGTGTTTGTATTATTGATCATGTGTGGTCTAGATATAATATGTCTGGATTTTTGTTTGGATATTATTTGTGTTTTATTTGGAGGATGATTATTTCTGTTTGTGTAATATGCATCCAGTTTTACACCATTAAAATATGATATATATCTACATAGGAATTCATATATATATATATATATATATATATATATGTATGTATGTATGTGTGCGTGTGTATGTCTGTATGTATGTATGTATGTGTGTGTGTGTATGTATGTATGTATGTATGTATGTATGTGGCCGCAGCCTTGATGGTGAAACATATAAAAGAATATATTTAAAAAGGGGAAGTCTGATTTATGAGATCCCCTTAGATTTCCTGTCACTAAAAGGCCTACCTCTATGGCGTATCGTCAGATCCCAAAAATCTTTCCGCCAATGACCTCTTAAAAATATGGTGATCAAGGTATGGGAAGTTAGTATACTTCGAGCTGTTCATAGACGATATAAATACCAATTAACAAGTACAAATATGATTTAGCGACGCAGAAGTTTGTAAATAGTTCCTACATCCAAGATCCAGTAGCTGATAAAAGTCATTTTATTGTTCACAGTTAGCAACTGGAGTTTCTGTGTATGCGAATAAGAATCCAAATGTTGGGAATGAAACACATATAAAATCCAAGCTACACATGTTTCCTTGTTAGCAAAACCACGGAAGTCCTTATTAAAATGAGGGTATTTCGTATGCTTCACATTTCACCTGATGAGTAGCTCGCGGTAATTACTATTTCCGATGTTCTGCTAGAGAGGAAACATGTACTGCTTGGATTTCACGTACTCCATTCCATGAAATTGGATACAGACGCGCGCACACGCGCGCACTAACACACACACGCACATTCTTTTATTCTTTTACTTGTTGCAGTCATTTGACATCGGGCATTGTGAAGTATCATCTCAAATGATTTACTCGAAGATATCGACTCCAGGACTTATTCCTTTTAAGCCTACTACTTATTCCATAGGTTATTTTGACGAAACGCTATGTTATGGGGACGTCAACACACTGCCATCTGTTGTCAAGCAAAGGTGGAGGGATGGGGGACATACAGACACATAAATACATACATATACATACATACATACATACAGATATATCTATATAAATGTATATATATATATATAATAATACAAATATAGATCTAATCAAAAGATTAAATGTGGTACTTAAAATGTTTGAGGCTCCTGAATTTGGTAGGATAAAAACCAAAAACAAAATCAAGAGATTTGGTGAAAAAATGTTTTAAGATAGGCAACAAAAATTCAATAGGTTATAGCAGTACGTACGTTTCGTACAAGCTCCATTTATTCAAGTAGTGAGAACACCACAGAATGTACAATGAAAATGTACTCCTCAGCTGCATAATGGAATTTCATTTTAGAAAGTCATTTTGAAGATGTTTGCAAAAAACAAGAGTAAGAGAAGAAGTCATACCATCTCGACTATGCTGCTGTTTCACAGACAAGATTCTCTGTGAAACAGTAGCATAGTCGAGATGGTATGTTTTCTTCTCTTACTCTTGTTTTTTGAAAACATCTTCAAAACGACTTTCTAAAATGAAATTCCATTATGCAGCTGAGGAGTACATTTTCATTGTACATTCTGTGGTGTTCTCAC
>NC_068981.1:48296527-48297821 GCF_001194135.2 Octopus bimaculoides
TGTGTGTGTGTGTGTGTGTGTGTGTGTGTGTGTGTGTGTGTGTGTGTGTGTGTGTGTGTGTGTGTTTGTTGATATATTTTATCATGTATGTATATATGCATGTAAGTATGCATTCATAGGAAATACATTTTACAGTTAAATATTGAAAGGGTGAAACCATTAGCAGATCCTTCGGTATAGTTATGTGCAGAAACGATATTTCATGTGTGGTGTGCTCTGACGGATTGTATGAAAGTAAGCTAACTCGAAGTGAAATCTGTGTGCATGTGTGTGTGCGTTCTTCTGTTTGCGCATCTGTGTGAGTATATATGTGTACATGTGTCTAAATGCATGTGCGTCTTTCAGTTGGCATGTGTGCGCTCGTAAAATATCTACAAATTAGACGACTATTATTTTGATGCCATCAGAAAACAACAGACAAATACTAAGTTCAGTCAAATAATGGAAGGCCTCATTATGTACTACTAATTATTTGATAGACAAATATGAGTCTCCATATCTACAGGTAATTCCTGACAACTACGTTTAATTCCTATAATCTACAATAAAATACCAATCATTTCATTACCCACAAAGTAATATTCACGACAGTGTCACTAATTGATATAAAAGCTTACACAAATTCGGCAACTTAAGACGGATTAGGTTTACGAGGATGGTATTGAACTATATTAATTTCCCAATCAATTCAAGAGACAAAAATAAAGCAAAAGCAAAAGTAACTGGTCAGTGTAGTGCAGAAACGTAAACACTAGAAGATGTGATTTGTTCAATGTTAAAGATAATGATACGTAATTCACTGACTTCACATCTTCATTGTTAGTTTTGTTTGGACTCAGGAATTAGATTTGTTATCTCTATACTTAATATAGGTCAGCAATAATGCTATGTAAGCTGCTCTGTCATCTTTTAAAAAGTGTGTAACTAATTCACTTACTGGTTTCTACACAAAGAATATTGTATGAGACAAAGGTTACCATTGTCATTGAAACTGAAACTATATAGTGATGATATATTTTGAAACTCTGTATTGTATGTGAACATCCTTTTTGGTTTTGTATGCAAAAACGTATACATATGTATGTCGTTTAGTATTTAAAAAATCCTTTATGCTGTTTCGAATATTGTAGGTTGATTTTTTTTTTTTTATCTTTGTTGATAATGTTTATAACGTAAGATAAAAAACTTTTACACACATCGGTTAAATTACAAACAGTTGTGATATTCTGGCACAATTAATTTGTTTGTTGGTACTCTTGATCATTTCTCTCTCTCTCTCTCTCTCTCTCTCTCT
>NC_068981.1:48297871-48298471 GCF_001194135.2 Octopus bimaculoides
ATATATATATATATATATATACCTGCATTACCATGATTAATTCACAACTTGTCAGCTAGACATATGTTGTAGTTTTCTAAATGATACTAAGATATTTTTTTAATAGAAAATGTTGCCGTATTCTGTGAGGTATACGAATTCCGAAAGTTACACCATTTAATTACATTATAGTTAATGAAAGGATGGAAATAACAGTAACATTTCAAGTATGGAATCGGCATGGAAAAATACGCGAAAAGAAAACTCTCTTTATAATTATATTGGTTTCAAATTTCGGCACAAGATCAGTATATTCGGGGATGTGGATAAGTCGATGGTATTTGAACTCAAAACGTAAAGACGGACAACAGACCGCGGAGAATCTTCCCGGGAATTTAACGATTCTGCCAAGTCATCGTCTCGTAATCATACTGAATACTGATCTATAAAGGAACATATTTTTTACATAACGTAGCAGGTCTATTTTTTTAGGAATTTAAGTTCACTCACGGGATGATATTTAAAATTTACACAATTTTAAATGAATTTAACGTCTATAAGAATACTATATTTAAAAATAAATGTATATATATATATATATATATATATATATATATATAT
>NC_068981.1:48300355-48306499 GCF_001194135.2 Octopus bimaculoides
ATATATATATATATATATATAGTGAGAGAGAGAGGCAGACAGACCGACAGAGATCGGTATGCATATATATATTGTAAAACTGTAAAATCAAGTTGCAATTTTTATATTCCTTTCAAAAGAAGGGCCGCATTTGTTGAATTTAATTCCCATAGCTGTATATTTTATAATGTACTGGAAGATTACTAAACCTATTGCTAATAACCTTCTGCAAAGGTCAGAAACATTCGTGAAATCGAACGTACTGTGTCGTTTCAGAGCAAGGCCGAAATACATGTATTGGAACTATGATTAAGTGTATGTTGCTATATTCATAAAACACCTATCAAATTCAGACACCCAACATAATCACGCGGACAATCCCACAAACACCCAGACACACACTTATGCAAGTATACAAACACATGTTCAAAGGTTTTAGTAAATCACATAAAGTAATTTAATCAAAGTCGTACTTGAGTTTACTTTGAGATAGTCACCGTGTTTCATAGATTTAGCTCCTCATAGGGTGTAGATAAAATAGTGGTACGTTTGAATGTAAACGCGTATATATGTATAAGCTCGTGGAGGCGCAATGGCCAAGTGGTTACGGCAGCGGATTCGCGGTCATAGGATCGCGGTTTTAATTCCCAGACCGGGCGTTGTGAGTGTTCATTGAGCTAAAGCTCCACCTAAAGCTCCATGAGGCTCCGGCAGGGGATGTTGGTGAACCTTGCTGTACTCTTTCAGCACAACTTTCTCTCACTCTTACTTCCTGTTTCTGTTGTGCCTGTAATTCAAAGGGTCAGCCTTGTCACACTGTGTCACACTGAATATCCCCGAGAACTACGGTAAGGGTACACGTATCTGTGGAGTGCTAAGCCACTTGCACGTTAATATCCCGAGCAGGCTGTTCCGTTGATCGGATCAACTGGAACCCTCGATGTCGTAAGCGACGGAGTGCCAACACTGTATAAGTTCACACACACAAACACGCATACAAATGCTCTCTCTCTCTCTCTCTCTCTCTCTCTCTCTCTCTCTCTCTCACGCGTACAAATACTCTCTGTCAATCTCTTTCACACACACGTACATAAAGACATGTACAGAGAGCGAAAGTCAGATTGGTATAGGACATTCCTTCATGATTTTCATTGACACTCGCACAGTAACTGCCAAGTAATAATATAATCGTTTGACTAATGTAACTTTATGGATTTAATCCCAAAGTACGCTGTTTTGAAATAGCGTAAAAAATATTGTTACACAACCGTTATGTCCTTGGCTATTCAACGCCAGCCTCTTTGACATCAGAAACTTTATAAGCAATACATTTTCACACCGAGAATATTGTGATTTTATTCCAGTTATCATCAAATTTCTAAGATGTTCTGCAAACAACTTGCACGCGCAAGTGCTACCAGTCGTGAACTCCGCATACCTGAAGCCAGCAAGTGTAGGGGTCATCAAGAGAGAATGCGCGCCGTTTCAGGGCCTACCTGTCGACAGCATGTTGCGCACCACCCCCCCCACTCACGGATATGACACCCCGCTTGTTAGATGAAATGGTTATTAAATATAGCTCAATATTCCTGTAGCCATCGCTGATCATCTCTTTTTAACCAAATCCATTGGCTAGCCTTCTCCACTGTAGTTTGGATATCGGTCATGGTGGTATTTACTTTACGATGAGTTAGGCCGAGCAATACCAACAGTCGTCTCACATAATGTCTACCCACTCCAAATAATTACTGAGCTTGTTAACATTCCCAGTTTCTCCACTGTAGAGCCTGTCATTTTATAAAGAGTTCGACATACCTTGATTTCAAACTCTTTATATTTCCCTTTCTCATAAGCAGTATGCCACAAATCCCTCGGTTTCCTCCGCATTCTATTTGGTGCACCAGTTACATAACCTGCAGTTTCTTGTCGGGAAAGGGCTTTGCTGTAGCAGTTATCAATCGACTGTGGTCTGATTCCGGGGATGATTTGCCACGTGTTTTACGATCAGATCATCCACACTGCTCTGTCCTCTTCTTACAAGTCTTTCTCTAATGTACCTTCAGGCCTCTCACGGCTGTAAAGGTCTTACAGCACAGCTTGCATCCAAAGTTGTTTGCACGTCGTTCGCTGTTAGAATGATTAGTCGTACTCGTATACAAGGTAATTTCTGTGTTTACTGGGTTTGATTGATTCTCTACTCCCCACTCTCGGTCATTCGTGGGGCTGTCATTCTCATTGGCATCTGTTACAATATATTACAAAGGTGAGGATTGTAAGTCCGCAGCTTCTGCCAGTCTTTCCTGGTGTCGATAGTCTTTCTCATTGTCTGCTCGTCTTTCCGAGCAGTCCTCTTGTCTTTCCAAGATACCTAACCGTCTTTCCGGTCTGTCAGTGGCTGAATTTTTTATAATTAAGTCGGAGGAGACGATCCTGCAGAATTGGTTGCACAGGGGAATAGCGGTAATTCATCAGTCCTTACGTTCTATGTTTTGATCCGCCCGAGGCAGCCTTTGCATTTCAACCTTCTGGGAGCGATGTCATGAGTAACATTTATGCACTAGGGCCGACACATTCATTAAGCCCCTCACTCCATGCTTTGTATCTAGAATCGGATACCTTATAGATGTTAAATCGATGAATGCATTGACAATTATTATAGAGCACATACGCCTGTGTGCGAGTGTGTGCGCGTATAGTTCATTGCAGGGACATATGGTTATTTTCACGAACACACACACGCACGGGCACGCACACACACACACACACACACACACCCACGCACACACACACATGCATATATGTATAAGTCCATGTTTATCGTAGATGTCCTTTCCCTATAGAAACATTGAAATATACATAAATCGATCAATGCTGTAGTTATTTGAGTGATAAATTTTTACTATGTAATTAGTGCGGAAGGACAAAGAAATCCTATCGCTTAATGAATGCCCGTCATATATTTCTCTGAAATTACTATGTTTTCATCCGTATATTGATACTACAAACCATATTGTGAACTTCCAGAAGTAGGTATCGAACGGTACCTTGAGGAATTCTGAACCATACACAGCACTGTCTAGGAAAACATCTCACTCTCAATACGCGAATAATTTTATACTAAGATGATGCTTACAGATTTAGTATTCGCTTTAAAGTAAAAGACGGACAGAATTGGCCAGAACTTAAAGTGCTTCATGGACAGCACTTCATATTTGCTATGAATATAACTCATGGATATTAAAGCTAAGCTCTAAACCTTTCGCCATACCTCATACCAGCATTGCTGAAGTCGATTTCATCCTAGCCCACATAAGATCTATAGCAACAAAGGTTCACTTGCAGGAAAACTATTTTTTTAATGTTATCAGAATTCTATCTTGAGAATACCAGACACGTTACTGGAAGATCATTTTAGCAACCAACGATAATACGGAATAGCTTAACTGGGAAAGAATAGCAGCTGATATAGAACAGATTTCCTCGCCCCTTATTATAGTCTTTGGAGAAAAGAATATCGATGTTGTATACAATGCACTAACTACTGACATAAGAAATATATCACTGCAATTAATTCCAAAGAAGAGAAAGAACATACTAATCTTTGCTTCGTATGAGAATGCAATATTGGTCACAAAGGATTCTCAGAAAGTATCAAGAATTATAACTATCAAGTATGAAGTTCACTATGATTACCAGAAGAATATTGATATCTCTTCTGAAAAGAATCCACGTTTAACACTACATTTTCTTGACAAATCTGTTTTTCCTTTTCTTGTTCACAAGTTTCTACCCATGGAAAAAGATAGCGTAACAATATCCATTCAAAAGAAAAGTTGGTGAGGTGATGAACTTATAATATCGCTGTGTTGTTGGAAAATCTGTAAATTTATACTTTTAATATTAACTAGCTGTTTACCAAAATATTCATTAGCGCAAGAGATCGTTTCAACATATTATATGTTGATGACTATATTGAATTTGTATTATTTGCGAAAATGCGTTTATTTGTTAACAAATATTTTGGTAGCGAAAGTTATTAATTTGAAGAGAAAGCAGAAGTACTCCATAGTTACTGTCTCTGATACTGTGGAAATAGTATTTGCGTCGATTATTTAGTATTTAATAAATATTGCCCTGAAAACCAATTTTCATTATGAATTGATTACAATAATTTGAAATATTGTTGAAGAATGATTATGAAATGTTATAAAAAAAACAAATAGTAATTTTCATCACAATTTGGTTAATTTGGCCAGCGGCGTTTCCATTTTATATTAATATATTTCATTTAGTTTGCCGTACAGACTGTTTCCAGTAGCTATTATTCATGTTATGTCTAAAATAACCACAATATGTTGACCATTTTAAACTTGAGATAAAAGTGTATTCACAATGCACAATCATGAATCTTAATAATCATAAAATATTCAATCACAAATAATTTAACGAAATGTTTTCAAAGATACTAAAGTACAAAAAATGTAGGATTTCGCTGCATAAACTCATGCATGTAATGTTTGCAGTTGTTTAATATATTTAAAACTATTATTACAAGCTAAACATCACTGACGTCGAATAAGTAGTAAGAAGTTCATTTATAGTAATACACTTCTTATTTCCAAATTTCTGTTATGAACGGTGATGGTGGTGGTGGTGGTGGTGGCGGCGGCGGAGGCGGCGGCGGCGGCGGCGGCGGTGGTGGTAGCGGTGGTGACAGCGAATAGACCGACTTTCTGTCTTTATTTCTAAGCAGACGAAAGAAACAGGAAGAGGACACTTCCCCATGCCTTGGGATGGCAGTGTAATCTGATATTTTTGCGTCGAGTTTACCCCGGATTACTCTAAATGGATTGCCCCGCTATTGCTGATGTTATTCATTTATTATTTATTTCTCTAATTTCTATTATATATATCCTCTTTAATGTTGTGTTATCTCCCTTTGATCGATGTAAACCCCACCTAATTTTGTATCTTTTATTTTGTGGTATAACTCGTCCTTCGATATTGTTCTCCATATCTTCACCCGTTTTGGTCAATAAAAGAAATCATCATTATTATTATTATCATTATCTTTCGATTCCAGGTTTTGTTGGAGCTCATGGAGTCTTGTATGCGTAGCGAGCTTACTTCCTGCAGCCTACGGTACCATGCACGTTGATCTTTTGAGCTATCTAGTACTTTCCTGAATATTCTGGCCGTGCTAAGGAGGCACACTTTTTCTAACAGTTCTACTTGACATTATTTCCAATTTCCTTTATATTTCTCTTGATGTCTTCTGATACTGTTCGCAAGAAACCAACAATAATTGGCGCTATTTTCACCTTCATTTTCCTTAGCCGAGCTATTCGTACTTAAGAGGGTCGTATATACCTTTTCACCTTCTTTCTTAAATATTCGTGAATCAAATGGGCATGCAACATCAAATATATAGCATATGTGGTGCACCTTGTCCACCACGACTAGGTCCGGTCTGTTATGCTCTAGCACATGATCTTCTTTGGATTAAGAAATTCCAGAGGATTTTGGTAGTCTCCGACTCTGCCACTGTCTACGGTCTGTACTCATTCCACGTCATTCCAGTGTAGCACTTTCGCTACCGGCTCGTGTCGCCACGACTTGTAGTGGTTTTGGGCAAGTCTACGGCATTCGTTCGTGATATGGACAATGGTTTCATGCATTCCATTGCAGATGCGGCACAGCAGTGACACTTTTTTATTCCTAAGGTTAATCTTCCAGTTCATGGCCAAAGCTTGGTCTACCGCCGGCAGTATTGTGCTCTCGGTCTCTTTTTTTAGGGTTCCTATCAACGGCGAATACCACCTATTTATTCCAGCAACTTCTGCTGTAGCTACATAGAACTGATTGTGTAGTCACTTCTTGCGTAATTCTTTTTCATTTCCTTTGTATATCTTCTTTTGTTTTCTGTATTATTATTATTATTATTATTATTATTATTATTATTATTATTATTATTATTATTATTATTATTACTACTACTACTACTACTACAACTACTACTACTACTACTACTACTACTACTACTGCTGCTGCTGTTGCTGCTGTTGCTGTTGTTGTTGTTGTTGTTGCCGATTTAAGCACGAGCACTTGAGTTTCCAAGATTGAAAGAGCAAGAGAGAGAGAGAGAGAGAGAGAGAGAGAGAGAGA
>NC_068981.1:48308622-48309460 GCF_001194135.2 Octopus bimaculoides
GTGTGTGTGTGTGTGTGTGTGTGTGTGTGTGTGTGTGTGTGTGTGTGTGTGTGTGTGTGTGGATGCATGTATGGATGTGTGTCGCGCGCGGAATTGGTGATGCAACTGACAAAATTCGCTCTCGCCACGATTCCCCTTTTTGCATTCTGACCTCAAATCTCGGCTTCCTTCATGTTAACTCGACTCAAATACATTGCATATGTATAACGTGCCCAGTCACTTTGTACGCCGAGTCACTGATATCCCACTGACTATAAAGAAAATTATTGTAAACAGTATAAGTAAAAGTGTATAAGCGTACAATTCAAGGATTAACAATGGCAATACTATCGCTTTCTGGTACAGTTAATGCATGCCCTAGCCAAAGTTTATGAATATATGTAACTGTGTCGTAAGAAGGTTGCTTTGCAATCGCATAAATTGCGGTTCAATGCATTTGCGTGGCATCTGGGACCAACATTTTCTACTATAGCCTTGGGCCGACTAAATCATCCGGGAGTGAATTTTGTGGATGAAAACTGAAAGAAGTTCGTTGCATATATCTATTTGTTTTTTCTCTGTAAGTGTGTGTTTGTTTTTGTGCAGGTTTCTGTCCTCGTAACTCCAACTGAGAACCGGTACTTGTATGTTTGTCTACCATTAACTTAACGGTTCGGGAAAATAGTCTGATAGAATAAGAACCAGGTGTTAAAAGATCTTAGTAACGGGGCCAAACATTTAAGAAAATGTTCTTTAATATGGTGAACCAAAATGGCCACAGTTTAATAACAGATATATGTATGTGGGTGTGTATGCATGTATATATATGTATATATGCATATATATGTATATATATATA
>NC_068981.1:48310482-48313899 GCF_001194135.2 Octopus bimaculoides
TGTGTGTGTGTGTGTGTGTGTGTGTGTGTGTGTGTGTGTGTGTGTATGCATGTATAGGTATATATTATTAATTTACGAGAACTGAGAGATTTATATTTCCCGTTATACTCTGAAGTATATAAGTTCTATCCATTTCTGCACCTACATTTGTTTCTTTTACAACTCAGTGCAATGTACAAGATTTGGCATCCTGATGTGCAATTCGGTGTTAATTGCAGCTTCCTCAGGGTGCTATAAGCAGCATTTCAGATTCCATACGAAATGAATACTTAAGTATATAAATTAAAGAAGTAATCATCCTACAAGCATCCTATAATTTCTGATTAAGTACTTCTCAAAATAAATAATAATAATAAAAGGAATATATATATATATATATATTTGTGTATATATATTTGTGTGTGAGGTATATGTGGCTCATTAGCTGTGGTGAAGTCAATTCTTCTAGGAGAGAGACACTCTGACATAAAACCAGGTCATGGTGATGATAGTCCTTTAACGGGCTGCTCTGTGAAGACCATGAGTGCTAATGGGGCCGACTGGGCTCCTCTTTTGAAACGAAGCCGTGATTAGGAAAACCAATACATGGGCATAAAGCTCTGAATTCAAATTGGATTACAACTGCTGGCTTGCAGTATTTTTTTTTGTTTTTGAGGAAAAGATTAGGAGAAGATACTCCGATATAAACCTGCAGTCAACTTAGTACTCGTCACCTTGCTTTTCTGTTCCCTAGAATCTACTATTTTGACCCAGAGTGTGGCAAAATTGTTCTACAATGAAGTACAATGTCCCCGAAAATCAAATTACCATCAACGTGCAATCATCACTTTCCAAAAGTGCTATGGTGATAGTGGCGTTGCAACGTAAGCAGACTTGAGCAGTTGGAAGCATACAGTTACAAATCTGCATATAAGGCATAAGGCAGCAGGTTTCTTATCTCAACATGGCAAATATGTTTTCATGGACAGGAACTGTTTTCGGTAGAGAATCCTGTGTCTGAGCAGCAGATTTAAGGAGAACACTCCTCACGTGAATATACTGGGAAGGTCGTACAAAAGGTGCACTAAAAATTGTCTGTCCTCTCTCTGCTGGTTAGTTTACTACAGCTAACGATGAATCAGGTTAACAGGAATGACAAAGAATTCATATAAACCATGATAACAACTATGCAAGGAATAAGATTTCTCTTGACCTGGCACGTTGGAATGTGAGAACTCTTTTAGATCGTCAGATAGGCTTGAAAGAAGAAAAGCTCTAGTAACTATGGATCAAAGGCGTCTTAATGCTGATATTCCAGCTCTTTCTGAAATAAGATGTTCAGATGAAGAGCATCTTGTCGAAAGAGCGGCCCGTTTTACAGTATTCTGGGTTGGGAAGCCAACGTGAGAGAAATTTAAAGGGGTTTGCAATTAGAAGTGATTTGTAAAAGACCTAGAGCAACCACAAATCATAAATATACGCGTAATGAAACGTCGGATCCCACTTTCTTGTGAACGTTTTGTAACTGTTGTCTCCATTTATGCTCCTACACTTTAAACGAGTGAAAAAAATATCAATGCATTTCATGAGGAGCTTAGAAAAAGTATTGTGTCAGTCTCTTTGAATGAGAAATTGGTTGTGCTTGGTGAACTTAATACACGTGTTGGTAGAGACTATGTTGATTGGAATGTACTTTGACGTTATGGAACAGGAAATGGGAACATCAATTGGTTGCATCTGTTACAATTGTGCTCTGAGCTTGGGTTGATCGTTGGGAATACTTTCTTTCATCAGATGAAACTTAAGGCTATCTGGATTCAGCCAATATCAAAGCAAAGTCACATAAATGACTTTGTATTAACACGGAAAGCTGACTAACAAGATTTGTGCAGTCTAAGAGTATTGCAACGTGCTGATTGTGATACCGATCACAAAATTGTTAGGGCCAAGTTCAAGTCCAGGGTCCGTAAGAAGATTCGTAGTGCAGGTGTATGAGTACCAAAGAAAATTTATGTAGAGCGGCCAAAACAACCATAAGGTTTGCAGGCAGCAATGTACATTTTGAAGGTTCATGGTAATATTTCCTTGATAGAATATATAAAATGGGATTAGATGTGTTAGGTTTTGAGAGGATACAACACCGAGACTGGTTTGATTCCAATGATACAGTGATAAATGAGCTTTTACCAACAAGGAGGTACACTCATGAAAAGCGTCTTGACACAAACGTCAAGAACAAATTGCAAGTAGTAAAGTTATATAAGTCTCAGAAATCAGGCTTACAAAAAGAACACAGTTGGTAGAGGAATGTGTCTGAGAAAGTACGGGCAGCCTATGACAAGCAAGTCGATGACACCTTCGTTTACCTAGGAAGCATGCTGTCAAGAGATGGCAGTCTTGATGCAGAGATATACTATCGAATTATCGAATAGGGAAGGGAAGCGTTGCATTTGGAAAGCTCGTAAAACGAGTATGGGTGGATAAAAGAATTTCCCTGCTGATAAAAATCGGTGTCTATAAAGCGTGTATATTATCTGTACTACTTTCTTCAAGTAAAACATGGACCACTTACAAACGTCATATAAAAATACTGGAGAGAGTTCATCAAAAGTGCCACAGAGGTATCTTAGAAATCAAGTGGGAATGTGTCATACCATATACAAAGGTTTTGCGCATAGCACGTTGTAACTCAATTCAACAGCGTGTTATCTTGTCTTCAACGAGATGGACTGGATATGTTATTAGAATGAAAGATGAGCTTTTGCCAAAGCGTCTTTCCTTTATGGTGAGCTCAACTCTGGAATAAAAACCGTGTGAAAGAAACTCTGAAGAAACTAGATATGAACAAATGTGATAGGGATGCTCTAGATCGGAACAAGTGGAGAAGTGCTGTTAGGCTATTTGCAATGCTGTGGAGGAAAAGGGCCAGTCGCAAAAGAGCAATTAGAACTGTAATCAACAGTGAACACTGGATATGTATTATATATGACCATGTTCTGTTGTCAAAAGCAGGATACGAGAAGCATATGAAGTCATATGAAAATCGTAACGCCCAGATAGGTAATTATCTTGGACACCAACTACCTCTTACGACTTGTATCCTATGTCAAAAAACTTGTAAGACAATATCTGGACTTAAAAGACGTATGATAGTTCACAAAAGCATTCCTTCAGAATCAAATTCGAAAGGGCAAAGATATAGAAGAAACCTGAATAATATCTGTCACTTGTGTTTTAAACCCTCTCAGCAGCTAGTCTTTAAAGCCATCTAATGGCTCATCAAAGGAGTGATTGTACTGTGTAATTGGGTGTGATGTGTATATTGATGGGCAGGCTATTATCTCTCAAGATGAAGCAATCACACACATATATATATATATATATGTGTGTGTGTGTGTGTGTGTGTGTGTGTGTGTGTGTGTGTGTGTGTGTGTGTGT
>NC_068981.1:48314164-48326477 GCF_001194135.2 Octopus bimaculoides
TAAATGATCTCACATGCGATATGGATGTTTGAGGTTGGCTGTATCTATAGGCAACTTCTTACATAAACCTGTCAGTCAAATGCGTGTTACAAATGCAGTTTCCCGGCATATCACTATATCTAAGCAAATATGTTTTCCCCTTTTGTTCTTTGTAGACGTGCTGAAATTATGAATAGTTGAAGAGGCGGTCATGACTCATTAAAATGTATATATATATATATATATATATATATATATATATATATCTTATCATATGTATGTAAGAACAACAAAGTCCCATCCACTTTATTAATTCCCAGTTTACTTTTTGACACTTTTAAATTTGACTGCCATGTGTCAAGTCCGGAATTGTTCACATTAATATAAACAAAATAATTCCAATAAAAGCGATCCATGTTTTAAGAATTGTCTCTCATTTCAGATTGAGGACCAATATTCGTCATTAAACAATAAAAAAAGAAAATGAACTTTAATGTAACGGCTGATAAAATAATGCTAGAATTCCTGTGAAATTTAAAACCTTTTATTGAAAATATTCCCATTCAATAAATTAAATAAATGTATGAAGATTTGCAATAAATATTTCTTTTTTCATGTGTAAGGATGCTTAGCTAGAACGGCTTAACATATTGGAAACTTTAGAAAAAAAAAAGAGTTAATTAAAATGTTTTCGTAGAAAAGGAAATCGCTTTGTAGGAGCGAATTTAGATTTCTTTCCCAAACAAGAAATATACTTTATTGATATTTAAATATCTGAGCAGTGTTTTGCTTTCTTTTCTGGTTTAATTTGTTTTCTACAATACGTTTGCGATTTTGAAGGTAACCCGAATCTTTTTATCATCTATGTTTCTTTTTCTATCAAAGTTTACTTTAATTTCTCGTGAGCATTCTCCGGTCGTTGCTCAACATCATTATCTAGGCATTACGTTTGACATGTAATACTTTCTTTTCCAGTAGTTCTAGCATTTTCGTAGGAGAGCCATGTTATTCATGGCAATCTTTTAAAGTCAAACGGTAAAACAATGTTTATCACATCGCATTTGATGAATACAAACTAGAATCAAACTACCTCGAAATTCTCGGCTCTAATTACTTTCATTCACATTGTTTGACATTCATTTCAGTGGAGAATTATCTATTCGATTTCATAACCAAACTTGACTAAGTTTCAAAGTATCACATTGTCTTGAAATACATCCACTATCCTGTTATAGCAGCAGATTTCAAGAATGCTTTTGTCATGCAACCCTCCTTTTTGACAGGCTCTCAGTTATGGCCCACATTTCGGTTCACATCGGTTGACAGATCTTAATTTGCCAGCGACTGCATCATGCAAAGGCGAGGATGATTATTTTTTTATGTTTTCATAATTTCTACATATATCAAACTTCTACTCTTTGTATGAAATTGGTTCATTAACAACCTGTCTAATTTACACTTTCAAAGTTAAATGAGCATCTCTAACTGACAATGTGAACTTGATCAATTATATATGCAGTTTGAAATTCAAAGACACTGCATATTCTAGGTATATAAGAAGAGATCTTGTTTCATCTACTACCTAATATTGTAATGAATTACGTCTTTTTTTTATAATCCGAGCAGGTCATTAATGTGAATTTGTTCTTTACTACTCTGGCCCATTTTCTATTAAAATTTCTTTTAACCCAACTGAAAATCTGCGTGCGCAAAGAGACTATCTAGTATTATATTAATGACTTAGCCGTCATTCGAGGAGTAGAATTATTATTTATCAGTTCCGAAGCAGAATTCTTGGCCACTTTGACCAGTGACCATTTAATATTCACTAATATTTTAATATGGGATAGAATAAAACTAGTTTTGGGCCGGTTGTATATCTTCTTCCAATGTGTGGTTCCCTGTTCCTTGTTTACATGTGTTCAAGAAAATCATAGGCAATATATTCTACTACCTACACTAACATAATCACTCTTCTCTTTATAAGTGGTTATTAATTTCATTGTTTCAAATTCATGCCTCTGGCTATTCTGATAATGAAATATTTAAACCGAAACATCTCTTTAAATAATGTAATTATGAACATTACTGGTCCACTACTATATTTACAAATAAATGATTTTTTCCAGTTTATATTTTATAACGGTCTCTCTGTAGATTACATCCACCACACATATACAAATATCTAATCCTTAAAAAAGTAATACATCCCTTAAAATCCATAGATGTTTCTGAAACTCTGTCAATATCGAAACTGTTACTAGTACTTTAGAAAAAGATACTACAAAATTGTCTACTTCTTTTAAAATAACTCTGACAATATATGCAATTCATAACATTCACACACACTCACACACACACACACACACACACATGCAGACACACACAAACACACACACATACACACGCACATACATTCACGCACACGCACACACACGCACACACATACACACACACACACGCACGCTAACACTCACAAATATCAATTGTCAGGCAATCGTCATTTCCTTAATAGTAAATACGTAGTCATAAAAAAGTTTCTTATACCGTAAATGTACTATTTTCTCTTTAGAAATTAATTTATCTGTGTTGGGAAAGATGTGAACGTTTTGTTTTATTGTTTTGTGTGATAGCTTTTTCCGTTAAAAAAAAAGAACACATAAACTCCCTTAATGTTGTAAAAAGATTCGACATTTTATAGCTCCTAATTCAGATGTTAAGAGGTTTTCTTCCTTTCTTTCATTTACTTATATTTTTTTCTGCCGTAATACAGACAATGTAATCGTTATCCGTTTCATGTACGAATTAACAATGGCGGTGTTTTGTCATAATCAAGTAGACGTGAATGAGACAAATAACCACCAGAGTCATTTCAATTTACTAGTGATAATTCAGACACCGTATGTTTTTAAAATTATTTATAGCTTTAAAATATATTATTCATAATTTTAAATATTAAACAGGAAATAAGAAGGAATGATGAAGTATTTTACCTCAATATTTCTTAGTGGTGTGTTGATGTTTAAAAAATATATTAATTCTCTTATTGGATCCATTATTCACACAAATAAAAGAAAATGTTTTCTTTTTATGTGCTTATATGTCATCATATTTGTAGGTACTTTTCAGGAATTCTCAAATAATACAAAATGTATTGGACATATTACCATTTAGATACATTTTAAATACTTACGAATAATTTCAGTTTCACTTTTATGATTGATGGTTCAACGATTAAATCCTCCTTACTGTTATTTCAAAATGTTTTTAAACATATGTAGACACTCCTAGAATATAATGACAATAACGTTTCATTCCACACGCAATTCATTTAACCAGTTTGTTAGAGCTCCAATATATTTGCGTGTTTTACAAGATAAGTAAAGGGAAGCCAATCACTTGCTAAAATTGCGTGCGTTATCGAAGAATCAATTGATTAACATGTTTTATGTACTATAAATTCATATACTATCACCAAATTATATTGCTGATACTAACTTCAATAATCAGTTGAGCCATTAAATTACTCATATCTAACATACGTGTCAGATATTTACAAATGTAAGTAAATCACAACACTTAGCTTTAAGGAATATAATTAATCGATTTTCTTGTTCATGATTTCCTTGTTTTCATGTAGCAAAACTATGTTACAAACATCATCGCCTCTTAAATACCGAAGTATTGAACTGATAATACATTATTTCGTTTTCTTTAAAATTATGCACCATAGTATAATATTCAAAATCCATCAATTCCAAGACACTTACATTCACTTACAAACACATCAAACAATTACAAACACATCAAACACTTACAAACACATCAAACACTTACAAACACATCAGTTTCCAAATCTCATTTTTAATAATACATGTCGAAACTTATGGCGAAATTAAAATAGATGAGTTTGAAAATAGGAAATTATTATTATTTCCGTTATTTCTGATAAAATTATTATTATTATTATTATTATTCTGATAACATTATCATTTCTGATAAAATTCATTCATATACATGTGTGAATGTTCGATCTGAATTTTGCATCACGCGGAATATCATATACACAAGTTACTGTAGAGTTAGTATTAATGGTTTACATATAATGAATTTATGTATCGTATGGTTAGTAGATAGCATTTGAAAGTTAACGATAAAATCTTGAGAGAAATATTAATGTAGCTGTGAAGACATAGGAATATAAAAATAGAAACCCTATCGAATGATATTGTCAAAAATATAAAGATTAAAATAATTAAAAAAATACGCACACACATACAGACCCACACCTATATTTGTATTTATATGCATATGTACTTACATACACAAGCATTTAATATGTGTGTGCATGTGTGTATGTGTGTGTGTGTGTGTGAGTGGATGTGCGCGCGCACGTATGCAAAGCGTCTAAAACACTTGCGTGTATATGTAAATGTAAAATAATACCTAGGTTAGCGCAGCTACGTTTAACGCTCGCACACTCTTGAACTGATCTTATTCGAGTAAACATTTCCATACGATAGCACTTTGATATTTTAATCACTAATGTTAACCGAGGGAGTGCATGAGTTATAAATATTCCATTTGGGTGTATACATTTATATATTTATATATCTTTAAAATACTTTTCATTTTATTAAATACTTCTAAGAAAATTCGCTATGCAGAATATTGTAAAGAAATTGAAATAATTTTGCAGACTTCACCTCACTAGAAGTTTGATATTTACTTATTGTAACATTTTTTCAAGAAAATGTAACTGAATTTCATGTGTGCTCATCTCACTCATATTTTTTCAGTAATTTCTTTTTGACATGCTGTCCGCTGTTCTTATATTTTATGCGTTCGCTTTAGTCAGACTCTCACTAACTCTCTCCTGTTTTTGATTTGACCTTACAAATACATTCCCTACTTTTAGGTCACTTTAAATAAAACCCTTGATTTAATTGCACTGTGTACAAACTCTATACTTGGAATGACCAATTTTAAATACTATTGGATTTTACTCACAACGTATTGGAATCTTATATGTGTGCCATTCTACCTAAATAATGGATGTACAAATGTAATATCCCTCTTTATCTCAAATCTATTTTCGTTCCACCACTTCACTCTCTATTTCGTATCTTATCTAAATTAACTATTGCTTATCTAAATTAACTATTGCATTTTCTCACACCGAAGAAGGGATATAATAACTATCCTGAAAACAGCTCTAAGACCTTCTATTTATACATTTTCTAAAATCTTCAC
This sequence comes from Octopus bimaculoides, assembly GCF_001194135.2. Classification (NCBI taxonomy): domain Eukaryota; kingdom Metazoa; phylum Mollusca; class Cephalopoda; order Octopoda; family Octopodidae; genus Octopus; species Octopus bimaculoides. Next base: position 48,319,397 of record NC_068981.1, read on the forward strand.
AGCCTTGGCCTTTTATCTCATTCTAAAAACAAATTATGTGTGTGTGTGTGTGTGTGTGTGTGTGTGTGTGTGTGTGTGTGTGTGTGTGTGTGTGTGTGTGTGTGTGTGTGTGTGTGTGTGTGTGTGTGTGTGTGTGTGTGTGGGTGTGTGTGTGTGTGTAAATACAAATATTAATAACGCAGCAGACTTCGCTACTGACCGCCTGTCTGAATGATTAGTTACCTAAATTCAGTTGAATACATCCACTGGTTTTCAAAGATAGCAATATTACTATATCTAAGTCTCTCTAAAGGAGACTACAGCAGAGGTACTCTATATTAATATTTATTGTCAAGCTTGCATGCCAGTCCAGAAAAAATAGGATGAATGTGGCGGTTGTTTAGCTCCAAGAGGCGATCACCTCTAGCTAAATATGTGACCATTATAACCTTTGAAAAGGGGAAGTCAGCCACTTCCCCTTGCTGGACTAGCTTCTACAGACTAGTTTCAGGGTATTTTCCCCGAATCAATGTAGAGCAGTCGAACCTAGCAGCCGTCGTTACTGACCGCCTGTTCGAAGGATTATTTACCTAAATTCAGTGGAATGCATCGAATGGTTTTCAAAAATATAAATATTAATATTTCTAAATCTCTCTAAAGGAGACTACGGTAGCGGTGCTTGATATAACTAGTTATTTCCAAGCTAACATGGCAGTCCAGAAAAATAGGAGGAATGCTGTCGTTGATTAGCTCCAAAAGGCCATCGCCTCTAGCTAGCTACGTGGCACACGAGCCCGTGTCTGCTATAACCTTTGAACAGGGGAGATCAGCCGTTTCCCCTTGTTGGTCTGACATCTACAGACAAGTTTCAGGGTATACCAAATATCTATACAGATTTTCCTTTTTCTGAAGTGTGTATGCATTTTGGGGCGGTCCCTGTATGTGTGTCAATTTATATTAGTGTGTGTCTATGTATGTGTATGTGTCTATATATATATAAAGACGCGTATTGATACACAACACAGACATAGAGTTATAAACGTGAACATTTCTATCTTTAGTTAATGATATGTATATGTGTGTTTGCGTGTTTCTGTGCCTGATTCATGCATATAGACATTCTATGACTTCTATGCGATGAATGTCATATTTTCAAAATACTAAACATTCGATTCTTTCAAGCATTTTGCATCAAAATATACTCGGTTGTTGTGGTTGTTAATATACATGCTCTCGGTTGTTGTGGTTGTTAACATACATGCTCTCGGTTGTTTTGTTTGTTACCATACATTTGAATATATATTGCCCCAAGCTTGCATGAATAACTAATTACGTTGTAGATTACGAAGATAGAAGTATATGTAAAATATTCTGGCTTTGCTTCAAATGAATTCGTTTGTGTGTGCGTGTGAGCACGCGCCAGTACACTTATTTATATACATATTTGCGCTTTAACATTAGTCTGTCTTTGTCAATTGGCATAAACGTGTGCTTGTATGTATATTGTAGCGTGTGTGTATGCGTATTTATAATTTTACTCTCTAACTTTTAAGAAATAATAATTTAATACATTTAAATCAGACGCATGAATTTTTCTATCTGAAGCAGCGCCAGTTATATACATGATATAACATTTGTATACGCGATATACAATTTTTTATAGATATAAAGCACTTGTCGTTCCTTTATCTAGTGCTATCTCTATATATCTTCATAAGACATCTTTATCGTTATATACAATGTATATTATATATGTAATTTTTTACATTTTTATATCAAACAACTACTGTATTAGAAAATTTAATTTGCAAAATCTACAATCGTACCAAGAGGTAGTGCTGTTTACAGTTATACGTAGCAAAGAAATAATTTTAATGGCAATTTTCAAACTAGAAAAATTACAAAAATAAACAATGGACATGCACACAAATATTATCAACTCAAAGCATTTTGGACTGGACTCAGGTAACTACAATAATCTCATATGTAGGTAGCGTGGTTTCTTTAAAAAGCAGACACTGTTCAACGATTTGTAACCTATCATGCATATAATTTGCATCACTTCCAGAAGTTTGGCATTACAAGATTTCGACTGCAATCCTTTTCTGAATATGACGTAATCGCAGATGAATCTCTACTATGTAGATACTGGTGAGTGAAATTTTGACATATCACTAAAGAGATTATGTCGCTGTTAACATGTGCTGCATTTATATGTGGACACAATTGAATACCATCAATATCAGAATCGTAGAGTATAATGTTAATGAATAATGACACCAAATATTCCCTAATGCTTAGACACGCTTCAAGAATTAAAGAATCGCACAATATATATTGTAGTTTTGTGAACCTCTTCGATGTTAACGAGAAAATGTAGGATGGAAACTCCAAAACTATTTTCAGAAAATCTAAATCTTATAGAATACACTATATGTTTCGGAATCCGAACATCACATTGTGCGTCATGTACCACTAAAAACAGCGTTTATATAAACATAAAGTTTAAAATAACTGCTTAATTAATGTCAGTCTCATGAATGTCTCTCTACTTTCCTGCCGTACAATTGTAGATAACTTACTTTAGTTCTTCCAATCTAAATCTAATTTTCTGGAACTTTATACCATGATTCATAATGAAGGAATAAAATAATATTTAAATAGAAATTCCTGTAAAAACGCACCATAAAATTTTAACAATATTCGCTAATCAACTTACTCTGGCCGCATATCGAACAGGTGTTACAGTTTTATTGGCCAATACCGAAATAGTATAGAAATTGAATGGGTATTGTATAACGAAACTGTCTCTCAATGGAGAATACTATAAAACATAACATTCTATTCTTCTATGAATATATACATATATGTGCTTTATGAATTTCGTTTGCATATGTAGATGTTTTAATTTTTATGTATTTACGTATTTTGTACAAATTCAATTCGTGGAGAAGCACCCTCCACACTCTCAGAGACATATTGATTACTAAAAGTCACTTTCAAGTGAAAGTGCATAACGAAGAATTGGGGTTGATAAACGAAGTATAGGTAGGGAAACATAAAATATTTTAAAGTAATATATTATGAAGCAAATTATCATGGCGAACGCCCTCTTTTCTCGTTATAAACATGATTACTAAGAAAACGTTTGATTTCCTCAAAATATCCGTACTTTTACAGATATTCAATTTTATAATTTCTCTGTTTGAATTATGTGGTTAATGCTATAACCAAACATACGTCATATAGCACAATAGTTATTCCCGTATTTTGATAACGATAGAAATTCCATCACCAGGTGAAATCACACGCACTCAAACACACACTCACACACATTTACACACAAACACACATATACACACGCATATATGCTACACCCACCAACACACACATACACACATGCATACATATATATACACACACAGAAACACACAGACACCCGCATATATACAAGTATACATATGCAGTAGGTCAGATCAATAAGTAACCAGTCTGTTGGCATAGTAATGAAGCTAAAGTGCGTAGAATAAAGTTACTTGGGAAACATTGACTTTGCTCTCTGCTGTGCATGTGCAGTAACTTTTAACGTTCTATCTCAGTATCACTGTTTACCGCAGCGCTTCGAAGTAATGTGTGTAAAATGTGATCATCGCATTGACCATGACAGAGAAAGTTGTTAAGGCCATACCTGCTCAGATGCGTACGCAAAGTTGCAGAAAGCGAATGGAGAGGAGAGTATCAGCCGCACATAAATATACGAGGGTTTCAGGTGTTTCCAAGATGGCCGCAAAAATGTCGATAGTGAGGAGCGTTCTGGGAACCAGCAAAACTGAGTAAAGCATCACAGATGTGCGTGCAACTGTGAAGGGAAATCATCAAATCTTCATCTGCGAGTTATCGGAAGATGTGCAGATTAGTTACGGTTTAGTTCAGTCCATAATCACAGGCGATTTAGGTATGGGACTCCTATCTGCCAACTTTGTGCCAAAACTGCTTTCAGCTGACGAAAATGACAATCGGGTTTCAGTTGCACAAGATCGCCTAGATGGTATCGAGAATGAAGAAAACAGTTTGAAAACTTTGGCAAAATTTGATGCAGATTCTCAGCAGAAATCCCATTGACATGGTCAATACAATGAACAGGTATATTTTTAACAATGTCATTCGATAGGGTTCCTATTTCCAATGTAAATACTTTCCTACCCTATCATAACTATATTTACATTCGTTTGCTGTCAGCGCAGGACAGCCCAATATGAGGTGGTCAATTATTTCATGAAATGAGTCGTAGAATCTGCATTTAGTGTCAGAAATGTTATGGTGCACCATAGTCTGGTATTTTCTGGCAAGCAAGCTTTGATCTTGTGCTGCCAAAATGAATCCTTCAGTCTCTACTTTCAGTCCTGAACCTCTTAGCCATTGATAGGTTGTTGCTTGGTCTACATCAGCATTTCGACTTGGAAGAATATACTATCCATGCTGGGTCTTGTGGCTCCACCTATCACAATTTGTTTCTGACCCTTTCTTTTTTGCGACCACTTTCATCCGTATTGTATTTTGGTGGCTGGAGTTTCAGGTTTTTCATCGAATTCAGGGTTAATGCCAGGTTCATTTGCAAAATTGCAAGGTTCCTTGAAAGTAGAAAGAGACAATTTTCTGCTTTCGTGCTTGCACACAAGCCGTATATCCAGTCCTCTGTACTACATACAGATAAGTATTTGTCCATTGCTATTGTGGAAATCTTATAGCACAGTTCTACCTACATCATTCCGATTCCCCCATTATTTCTAGGTACGTTCAAACGATCAGCAGTTGCTTTTAGGTGGCGTATTTTCTTAGATATTAATATATTTTTCTCGTCTTCCTGTCCAAGAGTTGGAGCTCTATAAAATTTCAGTTAATGATGTTAAAAATGTATTAATTGGATTACTTGTATTGCCAGTGTGCTAATGGCTTCGATGCAATTATTCGAGTTGAATTTTGTTTTAAATATGTGTCTAACTCTTCTGTAGTACACCTTTATTTTTCTTTCCTACATGTTGTATACCATCTCCTTTGTTTATCCTCATGTATTGGGTTGGCAACTAAGTTCACGCCGTTTTTTAAATTAAAAACTTTTAAAAAGTTTAACAAAAGATAACAACTATTTAATTAATAGTGTATTCACCCTTGTTGATTACATCTTCTCAACGTTCAACAAGATTTTCAATTCCTCGTTGGTAGAAATGACCCGATTTCCAATAGAAAAATGATCCAACCAAGCTCTCAATTCAGCATCAGTATTAAACTAAACTCCGCGCATAGAATTTGAAAGAGATCGAAAGAGGTGGAAATTCGTTGGTGCCAAATCAGAAGAGTACGGCTGGTGTGGCAGGAATTCCCAGCCATGCGTTTGAATGGCTTCCTTGGTCATGTTGTTAATATGAGGGCGGGCGTTGTCGTGCAGCAGAAGAACTCCATGCTGCCGATTAGGAATTTTGTCGTGAGTAGCCGTGTTGACTTTTTCTCTCTGTTGAACATAGAGTTCGGCGTTGGCCGTTTGGTTCCGTTCAAGTAATTCGTAATGGATAATTCTTTCCCAGTGCCCACCATACGCATAACATCGTTTTACGCGGATGAAGATCTAGTTTCAAGGGCGGTATCGCTGGTTTACCGGGGATAAGCCATTCCTTACGTTCCTTCATATTGATGTACAGGCACCATTTTTCGTCGCCAATAGCGATTTGGTGAAGAAATCGGTGCTTGTGTCCATGAGTTGAGCGGTGACGAGCAAGCAAACCAGCGGAGATTATGGCTCATTGATTTTTGTTGTTACTTAAAGCATGCGGAAACTATGCTCCATGTTTCTCAACCTTTCCCATCGAGTGAAGATGCTTCTCTATAGCAGTGTGGGAGCATTCCATTTTCTGTGCCAGTTCTCTTGTATTTTGACGGGAATTTTCGTGCAAAAGTGGTTTTAATTGCTTTTTATCGAACTGAACTGTACGGCTAAAACGAGGTGCGACTTTGAGGTAAAAAATTCGAATTTTGAACTTGGCATAACAATCACAAGTGGTCCATTCAGCTATGGCACACTCTCTATACGCAGCACAAATGTCGCGAGCAAATTTTGCGGCCTTGAACCTTGATTACAAGCAAAAAGTAGGATGTGTCGAAAATGCTCGTTTTTCTTAATTTCACATTCCATTTTAATGATCTGAAAATAAACAAAAAATAACAAAAATTAACTAGAAAAAAAAAAAACAAACAGATTCCTAAATGATTCTATCATCATATTCTTTGATGATAGAGTCGGTATCTAATTTAATAGGTGTTTGTCTGAGCTTGTCTCTTTCAAAATGTTTTTTTTAGTACGATAATCGATGCCAAATTACATCTCGATATCATAGCTAAACTGTTTGGCAGTTGTTAGCAACCCTATTAGGTCTTGGTTATTTCTAGCGAACAGCTTCAGTTTCTCCATATAAAACATGATTTGTCATAGTGTTATAAATTTTGTAGCCATTCCTGGTGTTATTCAGTTCCGTTGAGAGAACGATTAGCTTCGTGCCAAACATTAATGGGGAGAGGGAGTCACATTGAAAGATGCCGTATTTGATGTTGATGCTCTTAGACTAGCTCATTCCGTTACTGTGGTTTTGAAGGAGACTTGTGTTCCACTTGGCTATGTTTCCTTTGAAGAGTATGTATACGACAGGTGATATCTTATATATCTCAAGGTTTTTGAGTAGCCAGTTATTGAGAACATTATCTGAAGCCTTCCTGTAGATTATCCATGCTATATTCAGGTTCGTGGTTTTGCTCCGACAATTCTCTACAGTGATTTTTTAAAAATAATTAACCTTTGGACTCATAAGAATTTCTTATATAATCATTATGAGCTTGTGGAGAGTTATCTTTTTGTTCAAGGAATGCATATATTCTTTCAGTTATTATAGATGTGAAGATCTTGTAGGTGGTGTTGTTACGTGTAATTGACGGTAGCTTTTCGGATATGTGCTTCGGATTTTACTACGAGGTATGTTGTACCTTCAGTCACCCGGCAGGTATTTGTTCTGGGTTCAGAATGACATCAGGGAGAGATTCAATGAAATAAACATAT
>NC_068981.1:48326597-48329964 GCF_001194135.2 Octopus bimaculoides
TATATATATATATATATATATCGTGTTTTTCTCCTTGTCTCCGTATTCTTTCTGTTGAAGAGCGTAGCTCGAAACGTCAAATACTTTCCGTACTCCCGAGCGTCATACTAATATATACTTTTGTTATTTACACCACCTGTCCTCGTCTGTTGTTATTATTTGTATATTCTCCCATATATATATATATATATATATATATATAAGCATATGTGGGCACACGACGTTATGAAACATGTACAGCAAAGAAATACGAAGTACGAGTACATAGAATATGAACTATTTTTTCGAACAACGAAAGACACAAATGGCAAACAAGACAAAGAACATAGAGAACAACTCTTCATCTGTTGTTATCTGTTTTTCTACTCTCGTATTTCGAGCATTTAACAACAGTATACGCTTTCGAGAAAGCAGCTGTTCACGCAAACCTAATTAAATAAAATTTGATATTTTGCGGAGGGTCAAAATTGGTAACATAAACAGGACAGTGAAAACAAACAGGAAGGGCTGCGAAACCTAAAGTATGTTGTGGTGGACAGGAGACAGGCAAGAACGCGTCTTACTTGTTCTCGCTACAACGGAGACAAAAAAAGAAAGTAACGCAGGTTAGTAGAAAAGAGGAAGATGGTAGATGGTCACGTCGGAGCCATGTGAGCAAATGGGGGGGGGTAGGGAGAGTGTCTGAGAGAGTAATAGGATAGAATTTTGGGAGAAGAGGAGGTAAAAGAATAAGAAAGAAGAACGGAAGAGTAAAAAGATCATATAGAGTGCGCATCAGAATTATTAACATAAAACTTACTTGTAAGAGCATGCGTGGCATTCAATATATATACATATGTATGTATATATACGTATAATAGGTGTATATGAGTGTGTATTGGTGTGTGTGTGTGCGTGTATATTTACATTTATGCATTACATACAAGCGATTGTGTGCAAATTTTTGCAACCATCTCCTTGATGTGTTGCACATAATGTTTATAATATAACATTTAGAGCAATTAAGCTATGAGGTTTGGAACGAAAGTGCTTTTATATACAGCAGAACAGATAGTTTTAATAATTTTTTCGTGTGTTTTCCTGTTATTTTACATGTGAAACATGCATATATTTAAGGGTAATATGTTCGAAGTAATATTAAATTATATAGCATATGCTCACATGGGGTTTGTATTATATATGAGGAATATTTATAATTTCGAAATATTTGGAGATGGAGAAAAATAAATATATTTTAAAACTGTATAAAGTCTCTTCTGAGATATATATCTGAAGTAATTATGCAGCGTGCATATATAATCCACAGCAGAGATCTGAGTATCCCAACAGTTTGCAGCATTTAATGTAATATCATTGTCTTGAGATAGAATTATGTTCAAAATAGTGAATTGTGCTAAGGGATTTTCCCAAATTATTAAAGTAGCTAGTACTGATCCTCCTATGTCATACTATCACTCAAAGTAAGGACAGAATTATATATACAAGGAAAAGTGACGTCAAAGAGAAGATTTCAAATCAGAAATACTGGTTGAGATTCTTATCATTATAGATTATTAGATAGAACAAGAGCTTATTTCCTAGAAATTAATAAATGCAGATAACTAAACTGCACTAGAGAAAGGTATATTATATGTTTTTTATCTTTATCTTGTTTCAGTCAAATATTGGTGGCTATGATGCAGCAAGGCTTGGAAGGGATTGAGGCGAATAACTCGACACTAACAGTCGTGTGGTGATGCGGATTAGCACAAGGATGCACTCATATACGCACAAACACACACGCACAAAGGCAAGAACACACAGACACACACATATTCACAGACACAGTACTTACACACATACAAATACAACCACGTACAAAACACAGGCAGACACATGTGACCACAAAAAATATATAAATAATAGATTTTCGGATGATGGGCAACTATGCGTAAGATAAGTATGGCAGCGTCTTCCAACGCTGTTTTTCTGAAGACACAGGCATCCACTGCCTGCCACTATCGCTCACTACGTCGCGTTCACGCACCAGCTGAGATTTAATGAAAACAGTGTTGAAAAATATAAATTCGACATATGACGAGGTCGACTTAAGACCTGTTAGTAGGAGCGGAAGTCGGTCGTAAGGAAGCGAAAGTATATATATATATATATATATATATATATATATATATAGCCCAGATTTGACTCTCCATAAATCCAGACTTCATAAATCGGAACATCCTGCTCCTACACTGTTTGCTATATATTTCACCATAGTCCTATCGAATAGCTTTCAAAGATTGTCCCGAAGGGGTTAGTATAATATATAAAACAACAGGAAAACTGTTCAACCTCAAAAGACTCTGCGCTAAAACGAAAGTTCTGCATTCTCACCATATTGAATTTCTGTATGCTGACGGTTGTGACCTGTTGGCACATTCTCAGAAAGATATACAGCACATGGTAAATGCGATTTCTGCAGCATGTACAGCATTGGGTCTAACAGTTAATCTAAAAAAAAAAAAATGGTATAATGTACCAGCCTGCTCCTTCCAAGATATATATGGAAGCTTTTATAACTGTCAATGGTCAATGGTTGGAGTCTGTATCTAGATTTATTTATTTAAGAAGTACCTTGAGTAGTGCTGGTCTTGATGATGAAATTTCATACTGAATCAGCAGGGCTAGTAGTGCTTTTGGTAGGCATGATAGTCGCCTGTAGACGCAGTATAATGTATCTACACAAATTAAGGTTAAGTTATATAACACATGCATCCTCCCATCTCTGCTATATGGAAGTAAGGAATCGGTTGTTTACTATAGTCATGTAAGTCAATTGGAATGATTTCATCAATACTGTCTGACAAGAATTTTAGGAATAAACTGGAAAATGGTCATTTGTAATGTGGAGGGGCTTCAGAAAAGTGGCAATAGAAGTATAGAGTCAATGGGTTCATTTGGTAAGGATGGTGATGAGCGACTGCACAAGCTGCTATAGTATGGTTAGCAGGAAGATAGCTGGAGACCGGCACATAAGACGAAACTAAGGTTTAAGGATGGCCTTTAGATGCACTAATACAGACAGGAATTGCAACTGGTAATTGGGAGAGGAAGGTACAAGAAAGTGATGGATGGAGGAAGATAGTTCATGATGGTTCTTCAACACGTTAAGTGCATATGGTGACACCTGTTTCTCCTGCCAGCCAGCCAGCACATTTGTCTAGTATGTAATAAAATATGTAAAAGCTTGCCCGGGCATACAATTCATATAAGGGCAGTACATGGCAACAATCATGAATAATTTCAGTAAATCTTCTCGGCAATGGTTTTCCTCGTGTAACGAGGATGCATGTGTGTTATGTATATATATCTCTATATATATATATAT
>NC_068981.1:48330840-48332768 GCF_001194135.2 Octopus bimaculoides
ATTATTATATATATTATTATATACATATATATATATATATATTATTATATTATATATATATATATGTATATATATATGTGTGTGTGTGTGTGTGTGTGTGTGTTTGTGTGTATATGTGTGTGTATGTGTTTGTGTGTTTTTATGTATGTATGTATGTATGTATGTATGTATGTATGTATGTATATGCGTCTATGAATGAGAATGTGAGGAGTTTATTGTATCACAGATTTTGCGCGTATATGTCTCTGGGTCAGCTAGGGCGAGAATGTGCTCCGCATATATAGTGTAGATGATGTACGTATTGAAATATGGTTATTCAGCGCACCAATCCTCAAATTTGTCACTACATGCAGTTTTCAATCGACAGAAAATGTGAATATATATCCCCGCGGCAAGAATAGACGGACACAAAGAACTGTCGGTCGAGGATATGAATGGCAATGAAAATGAATAAATATACACGAACAACGCTTACAAATGCACTCATATATACATACAAACACGCACACTCTTATTCGTTCAAATCTCCCTGACGATCTGTCCTTCTCTCTCTCTCTCTCCCTATATATATATATATATATATATATATATATATATATATATACATAGAGAGAGAGAGAGAGAAAGAGAGACAGAGAGAGAGTTAATGAAAAATAGTCAAAGAGGTAAATATATATGAGTACATCCATAGATATGTAAATATATATATATTTATATATACATATATATGTATATATTTATACACCCCCCCCACACACACATATATATATATATATATATAGATAGATAGATAGATAGAGAGAGAGAGAGAGAGCGAGAGAGAGAGAGAGCGAGAGAGAGAGAGCGAGAGAGAGAGAGCGAGAGAGAGAGAGCGAGAGAGAGAGAGAGAGAGAGAGAGAGCGAGAGAGAGAGAGCGAGAGAGAGAGAGCGAGAGAGAGAGAGCGAGAGAGAGAGAGCGAGAGAGAGATAGATATATAATGCATGCTTACATACATACATACATACATACATACATACATACTTGCATACGTATATATACATACGACTCGGACAACATGCGCAGAAAAACATACACAAATAGAGATATCAGTGTACTTAATTGCATGTATCCATCAATATAAGCGCACATATGTTAGCTTTAATATTACTTTGCATGCGTACGTTATTTAATTTTTTTTTATCTATTTTATCTCATATGAATATTGCGAATGGATAATGCATTAGCGATTATGGAAAAGATTATGGACACATCATTTTATCAGTGCATTATAGAGCGGAAGTTAATTTATGAAATTTTACTATGAAATATACATTAAGTTATATTAATATGATATTTGATCTTCCATAAAAATATTCTTAATATATACCAGATATTACCCTGCTTCTGACATATCAGTCAATATTAAAAATAATGTAACTTTCACATTATGAAATACATTTAAATGCATTAACCGTCTTGAAGTAAATAACATATATTTATGGTCCCATTTTATTGAATGTTTTTAAAAACGTTCTTATCATTATTCCCATTTGCCAAATTTTAATATATTGTAGGTGGGAGGTCAGTATAATTTCATTTCACGGCGACCACGCATTTCAACAGCCAGGAAAAAAACTTTTAATCAAATAAATCGATAGTAATACATTCCCTAGTGCATAATGGGTCCAATAATAAATGTATAGCGCGTGCACATAGACATAAAGTGATGCAGAGTAAACCAAATACAGAGTTGTTCAAAGTGTAATTTAATGGTAACATATATAAATTAAAACATGGTTGCGCACACACTTACATGCATAAATATATGAATGAGTCCCTTTGTCAGTCTCTTACATGCATGAATATATGAATGAGTCACTCTGTCAGTCTCATTATTTCTATATCTTTCTTTCTATCTCTTGGTATATATATATATATATATATATAT
>NC_068981.1:48333463-48339034 GCF_001194135.2 Octopus bimaculoides
AGTACCAGCGTTCCTGCAATATTTTATATCCAGCCGCTTGTCCGTTTTCTGTAAGCGAGGTGAGCACCTTCTCTGTTTCGCACTTTCCCTCGTGTACGCTGTTAAGACGGTGACTGGGTGTATCGTTGTCTTGAAGAATCCAAATCTTCGCGTATGTAGTATACAAATCTCAGGTAAATTCTTATGAATGACAGGGAAATCCAACAATACCTGCGCACAATTTTAAGAAATGAAGATTATTTAACGACAGTGAAAACTAGGTACCAAGACAAAATAACATCCTTATTTTTGATCACACATTCAAAATAAAGCAATTGCCTCAATTGCACTAATATATGCATGCAGATATATATATATATATTCACACACACACACATACACACACTTACACATATATATAGTATTATTAAAATTAATAATAATTTGTACAAATATTTATATCTAAACATTGCCAAGGTAATCCAAATTAATGAAATTCTAACTGAACATCTGAAAATCTATTCTCTTTTAAAATCGCTAAAAGAAAGAAACGCCAAACCAAATTTAAATTTACACATTCATTCATTCAACCGAGAGCGTCGTCATTGACTAACTTTATAAAATATAAAATATAAAAAAAGATCTACCATACTAATTCGATATTTGTTTGCAATTTGAAGTGTACCTAGAAGAAAAACCCAAAGATGACGTAGAAATGTGTAGATTTATCTACAGATGTTGATGACGTCAATGGGTATCTAAACTGCAGACAAGAATTTTAAGTTATGCTTAATAGATAACTATAGAATAAAAACCGAAGATAATAATTTTACGTAATGCTTAATAGAAATATAGTTTACATAACAAGACTAATTAGACATTTATTCATTTAATATAATAAGCCCTTCTACAGGAATTAATCTAATCATATAAACTTTTATTCAATAACATATACAATTACTGAGTACTTCACAGGAAGAATAAAAAGTAATATTTCAAAAAAGACAACCACATACCAATTTATTCATTATAATAAAATCTTATTGTAGATAACTAAAGAATAAACAAAACATATGAGATAATTAAATACTTATTTATTTATTATATAGTACCCTTTCATGAGAACTGAGATTAGTATATAATAATTGAAAATCTATTATATATACTATTCTCGGAAATCGCGATGAATAATGAAAGAATAAAAATAATAGATATGAATTCTACGCTATGCTTAATCGAAGCTTACATACTTTACATCTCCATAGTTAATTACTTACTGAATATATTTAAAACTTTATTGGGAATTACTCTTATTATGTAATAATTAATTAAATAATCACTATAATTAATATTTGAAATATTTGAATGTATTTCTAAATTTACAGCAACATCTTAAAGGTAAGTGCTCATTAAATATTTTAGAAATAATGATAAGAAAAGATCAACAAATATTACATGGTAAAATGTAAAAAAAAAAATCATAATTAATTCCTTCTAATATCCTACGTAAATTCCTTGCAGCATGAGATAAGTATTACCCACCTTGAAGTGGATATGGGAAATTATTTAATAGACACAGTTTTAAGTTTTCGTATTCAACCATTAGAAATGTTGCTGAGATTATAACATAACATAATAAACAGTGAATTACAGAATATCTAAATTCTAAATCTATAAGTAGTTATAGAACTGATAATATATATAGAGAAATTAACGTTATTGATAACCATTCGGGAAAAAAGGTTTAGATTCTATAATTAATGAAAATACTGATGATATAGTTAGTATTTTTTTTTTACCTTGCATTAGAATGAATTCTAATTATTTGTATTATAATTCAACCTGAACAATTATTTTACACACTGGTGCTACTAGAATTTTCTATATTTATAAGGGCAATTTACAGGTAAACTAATTCATGTATAATTATGTAAACAAAACTCGATGCAATTTTGAACATTAGTGCTTAACGAAGAATCTAGTATATCAATGTGAGGTAATAACTACACATCGGAAGTATTGGTATATTCGTTCGTCTGTTATTAGTTAGAAATCTAGATTTTATAATCTTACTAATTCCTTTAAGCATAGAAGAAAATGTAATTCCACTAATCTTAGTAAATACATTCGGTATTTAAAATATAAGAATATTAAATATGATTTAAAGTGATCCATTATTACTTATGCACAATCGTATAATATTGGGAATTCTACTTGTGATATTTGCACCGAATAATTATATTTTATAATTACTTCCAAATAATTTTTATTGAATTTTAATGGGCACATATCTTTAAGATGTTGCCAGACATTTAGAAAGACATTCAAATGTTTCAAGTATTAATTATATGTTTTTAAAATTAATTATTACATAAGGTGTTTAATATAATGAGTAATAATTTATTGTAGCGATGTAAATTACCTAAGCTTCGATTAAGCTTAGCGTGGAATTCATATCTTTAAATTACATTCTTCAATTATATATCGAGATCATCAAGAATTGTAAATGTTATTGATTATAATTCTTCAATTATTATATTATAATCATAATTCCTACAAAAGGGTATAATACAATATATAAATAGGTATTTAATTATCTTATCTCTTATGTTTATCCTTTAGTTATCCAGCATAGTCATCAACAATTGTATATATGGTACGAAAGACATACGAATTGCTGCTAAGCACTTTGTTCGGCATGGAAACAATTCTGCCAGCCCACCGCTTTCTAAAGGCATCACCTTTAAATTTAAGAGACTGAGCCTGCTATCCCCCAGACCCCGCCGGATGGCATCACCAATCCATCCTGCTTCCGGGACCGGGGGCAGCCCACATACGCAGGCTCTTATTACCTTCCTCCCACAATAACTGGGGAGGATCAAAATTTCCTTGCCATCAATGGGCTCGCTTGCAAATCTGCCAAGATCATACGCCCAATGCTTAGGTAGGGTAATCTCCCACTCTAAGTCACTGTTTATTGTGCCCATGTGTAAAGCTAAAAGTCAGAGTTCAGAAAAAGTCCCAAAAAATCAGAAAAAAAAGAAGTTAAAAAATAAACAAAACAGTCCGAAAACAGTAAGCGAAAAAGAAAGTAAAATAGAAAATGAGAAAACAGTTCACACAGCAAAAGAAAAATTCAATGGCCAACAGGTACTCCTGGGCAACTCGTAGAAATGATCATTTGGTAATGGTAAATTAATCCAAAAAATTAATCCAAAGATGTTCGGGTGAGGATACGACCCCACCCATTTTTTCATGCAAATCAAAAAACAGGATATTACATTAATCAGCAGCCGCCGACAGCAGGCGAAATTCTCCCAGAGCTGGGCGAAATTTAGTGACAAAAAATATACACTATAATAAATTATGCCCAACTCGAAAGAAAAGAAAATCACCTACCTCGACGTACTGTTTTTATTTTGTTTTCTTTAAAAAGACGGAGCTCACGCAGCTCACGCCTTCCTTGTTCTGCTGGAAGAAGCCAACACAACACACATGCGTGGTAAGCGAGCTACTTACAACACAGTTACTCCTGCACTTAGACTGTTATAAAATTTACATTTACCCGAGAAGGAATACTAGAAACATTAATCTTACTGACTAGGGAAGGTATCTAATGTAACTACTTGGCCTAAATATCTCTTTTGAATTATCTTACCGAAGCAAGCGTGTAAAAGAAAGATAAATCCTACAAAAAGATGAAAAATGCTCAAATATATATTTAAGCAGGCCCTGTTTTGTTACATACATATCCTAAAGAGTGGCTTTCATCTAAATACTCAATATAGATGTTATTACAAAACTCTTTTATAATGTTTGATTAAATGTACGTAGTAGGAGTAACTGTGTGGTAAGTAGCTTGCTTACCAACCACATGGTTCCGGGTTCATTCCCACTGCGTGGCACCTCTCCTACTATAGCCTGGGCCGACCAAAGCCTTGTGAGTGTATTTGGTAGACGGAAACTGAAAGAAACCCGTCTTACACGTATGCGTATGTATGTGTTAGTGTGTATGTTTGTGTCTGTGTTTGCCCCCCCACCCAACATCGCTTGACAACCGATAGTGGTGTGCTTACGTCCCCGTAACATAGCAGTTTGGCAAAAGAGACCGATAGAATAAGTACTAGACTTCCAAAGAATAAGTCCTGGGGTTGATTTGCTCGACTAAAAGGCGGTGCTCCAGCATGGTTGCAGTCAAATGACTAAAACAGGTAAAAGAGTAAAGAGTTAAGAGTAGAGAATAATCTAAATTATAAACATTACCGAACAGAAATTTTTTTTCTCCAATTTTGACTCTATTTTCCTAATTTATGAATGTTGCTGGTCAGATAGCATTTGTCGCAGTTGTCTAGAGGACCTTCTATGACCTTTCAAAATAGCTTGCTAGCATTGAGCTGGCTAGGTTTGCTGCTCTATCTATCCGGCTATCATTGTGCTGGCACATCATTCTTGTTGCTGTTGTTGTTGTTGTTGTTCTTCTTCTTCTTCTTCTTCTTCTTCTTCTTCTTCTTCTTCTTCTCCTTTTTTTCTTCTTCTTCTTCTCCTTTTTCTTCTTCTTCTTCTTCTTCTTCTTCTTCTTCTTCTTCTTCTTCTTCTTCTTATTATTATTATTATTATTATTATTATTATTATTATTATTATTATTATTTATGGTTTCCTTTCAATATGACTATTTCAGTTGCCTTCGTTCCGGGCAACGTCCGGACGCCAATAGCAGCAGGGGCATTTACGTTTTACTATGCATGCTAAAATTACCGCCAAATGTACTCCATTTTAGATGAAGAGTGCTTTTCGTAGTTTATGGGCTATACCCACCAAGGTTAACTGTTATAGTTCACGGAGCTCGAAGTTACCAGGAATTAGCAGCTTAATATAGTATTCAGCTCCAGTTACTCCTGCTATTATCGTAGTACTAACGTTCCACATTGTTGAGATTTAAATTTCCATATTCCTTTCTGGAGACATTTTGATATTGCAGGAAAGAGGTATCTATTAACAGACAATTTCCTCTTTTGTAATCCTTAATCACAATGTCTGGTTTATGGGAGTCAATTTTTTTCTGTTTGTTCGTATTGGAATGTTCCAAATGGTGCTACATGCAGCCTACTGTAGCATGCTATCAACTCTCCTCATCTATCTAATAGTTTCCTGATTATTTTGCCAGTGCCAAGTAGGCAGCACATTTGTAACAATTCTACTGGGTAGTCTATTCCAATTTCCTTTATATTCCCTTTGATGCCTTGTGATACTGTTCCCGAGGACCCAGCAATAATTGACACTATCTTCACCTTTTTCATTTTCCTTAGCCGGGATATTTGCCACTTAAAGGGTTTGGATTTATCTGTTGTTGTTGTTGTTGCTGTTGTTGTTGTTGTTATGTTGTTGTTGTTGTTGTTGTTGTTGTTGTTGTTCTTCTTCTTCTTCTTCTTCTTCTTCTTCTTCTTCTTATTATTATTATTATTATTATTATTATTATTATTCAGTAGTTTTATTTTTATAACGTACTTTCACTTCACTACCGAGCGCAGCTCTGTGCGCCTTGGGTATGTGCTGTGGTTTGCTGTGGTGCTCTTATGTTTACTGTATTGAAAG
>NC_068981.1:48340609-48344776 GCF_001194135.2 Octopus bimaculoides
GTTTCTAGCTCTTTGTCGTTTTTTGCATATAATTTTAGGTCATCCATATATAGAAGGTGGCTGACTGTTTTTCCATAGCATTTGTAACCGCATCCAGTTCTATTTAGCAATTCTGTTAGAGGTGTGAGTGCCAGGCAGAACAAGAGTGGAGAGAGCGTGTCTCCCTGGAATATTCCTCTTCTAATGGGGATGGCTTTCGTTTTCACAAGTCCCTCTATTATTATTATTATTATTATTATTATTATTATTATTATTATTATTATTACTATTATTATTATTATTATTATTAGTAGTAGTAGTAGTAGTAGTAGTAGTAGTAGTAGTAGTAGTAGTAGTAGTAGTAGTATGCTTATGGTGTTCGTGCTGGTAGCGACGGTAGGGATGATATAGTAATGATGACGACAACGACAACGGCGATAACGAATATAATAATAAAGAGGATAGTTTTAGATTTCGATAGAAATTCAAGAATTTAATAGTAGTACTTCACTTTATCGGCAACGAAACAATGTTGCTCCTGGCAAGCTATGAAATCAGAATATGATGTACCGGAAGTAATAACGTATGCATGTTCTTCCTGAGATCTAGAAATGCTGCGTAATTTATAGTATAATACAAGCAGCCTGATTATTTGCAGGCAGGATGGAATTAAAGAATCGTATTAAAACAATAGTATGTAAGTGTAAACCAGATCTTGAAGTGGAATATTGAATTATAGACATCAGTAATTCCTATGTTATTTTAGATGTGGATTATAGCTCCGAAATGCATTGTAAATAGTAAGGGACCTGGATTAATGGTTAGGATATTCGTCTTGAGAATACCTGGTGTTGCGTTTTGTCCTTGAGCAAGACACTTCCATTCACGTTCTTCTTGTCCACCCAGCTGGCAAAAATGCGTTGTGCCTCTATTTCAAAAAGCCAACCTTGTCACATCCTTTGTCTCTGAGAATGTACCTGAAAACTACCTTAAGTTCATTCGAGTGTATGGCGTCCCCTTTCAATTGCCTGTTTATTTCACGAGGAAGCTCTCCAGTTGATCAAACCATCTAGAACTCCCCTCTTCATAACCGATGAATTACTATGATAAAACGACTAACATTAAAGGTAGTGTGCTTATGAAATTCATGTATATTCAACCATAATAATAATAGAGGAAAGGTTGTTTGAAGAGATAGCCATAAAAACAAAAAAATGCGAAGCCATTTAAAAGAACGGCATTACTTGGCAGTGAAAGGAATCTCAGCAACATCCTCGAGATCGGAAAATAAATATATCACTTTGTTTCAGGGAAAGAAAACATCAGGAACGTTAATGATATTACCAGGAGTACACGGCCTATATCAGATATTAATAAAAATAATGATAATTATCATGATCATGATCGTGATGGTAACGCCTCTGTTGTTTTACAGTTGTTGTAGTCTTAGTAGTTGAATTACGTTTTGTTATGTTTCTATGTTGGGGCAATGAAAATAATTCTGTCTGATTTAATGAAACTCAGCTGTAATTAGATCGCAGTAATTGCTGTTAGCCAATTAATATATAAGTTTGCCGTCTAATTATGACAATTATGTTTGACTAATTAAAATACGTCGTTTTTAACGACAACAGTGTATTGTAGGAACAGTTCATAATAAACAGAACATTCACACATATTTTCAGATCATGAGCAATATAATGTTTGTGCACATACACACACCACGCACATATACTCACACACACACACACACACACACACACACACACACACACACACACACACACACACACACACACACACACACACCCACATACACACACACACACGCATGCACGCCTCACACACCCACATACACACACACACACGCATGCACGCCTCACACACCCACATATATTTACTTTCCTGTACTTCATGTGGCGATGAAACATGGTGTTTGATGTAATCTGTTCTTGCTTTGAGCATATGACTTCGGTAATATGTATGAGGACATTAGAATATAATTAGACCACTTAGATTGGTTCGTTTCCAAGTATAAATGAATGACATATTGTGTTATTTAAAGTCTACATAAGTTTTTAAAATTCTGTTCAATGTCACTTTGATGCTTTTTACTCTCTAGCAAATGACTACTAAGTTAGGTAACAGTATATATAGACAGACTGTGTGAATATATTTATAATTCACTCAGTTTACTCTGTACAGTATCGGAGAAAGATATATTATGATAGTCTAGGAGTAATATTCTCTGAAACGATATGCACTGTACTTGCAAAAATATTGCACAACCACTTCATGTAGACTCCAATAATGAGATCGAAATAAGGTTCGAAAATCTATTAAGGTTATTCGTCATTAAGGAAATTTTTTCGAACTGTGGGTAAATTTATACTCTTTATATATCTACAATATGCGTTGCATATATTGTATCATACATTTATACTGTGTGAACATTGGTCTCTGCTGCGAGGCTGATGATGTTAAATAACTTGTTGAATATTTAGGGTATGCCCCAGGATACTATATAATTTGCTTATTATATAAACAGATTGGCGGCTTTATTGTCAGGGGTTGGTGGACTTGCGATGAAAATTGGATACTTTACAACAAACCGGCGACGCTCAGCTCAGTGATTGGATACCGATGAATCTCCACGGCACTTCCCGAAGCGAAGGTTGGACCAAAAGAATGTCATGGTGTCTGTTTGGTGGTTTGAGGCTGGTCTCATCTATCACAGCTTTTTGTAACCAGCCGAAACCATGACAGCGGAGAAGTACTTTCAGCAAATGGATGAAATGCATAAGAGGTTGACCGAATTGGGATACGAAACTCTGCCTCATCTGCCATAATCACCAGACCTCTCGCCTACCGACTGCCACTTTCTGAAGCATCTCGACAACTTCCTGCGTAAGAAATCCTTCAATAACCAAGACGATGCCAAACACGCCTTCAGCAACTTCATCGCCACAGGAACGCAGAATTTTTACGCTACTGGCATGCATAAACTGGTTTGGCAAAAGTGTGATGATTGTCATGGTGTTTATTTCGATTAATAAAGTTTTGTTTCAGTCGAGATATGTGCATCTAAATTTAAATTCAAGTTAAAAACCGCAAGAACTTTTTTGACGACTTAATGTGTTGTAATGATATACTAAAATTATAATAATTGAGAACAGGTATAATTGTCTTAATGAAATGAAATCGCAAACTTTCTGGAATGCTCGTCTTATTTTATATCTGAGGAGAAGAGAACAAGTCCTGTTAGCATAAGGAACACGATTATGATTTTACAGGCCGCGATTTTATTGCGTCGGCTTTAACAAATATTACAAGGATAGCAGCTCCTAGAGATATTCTACTTTAAAGGAGTATGTTTCTCTTTATATCAAATACGATATATAAGTGCCTAATTACCATATCGGGAGGCTACTTACACGGCCGTTGGTTGTATTTCACTACCCGTGCATATAAATGGATAGTAAGAAAAATAAGTGCGTGTGTGTGTGTGTGTGCGTATATATATATATATATATATATATATATATATTCTTCTGTTCCTTTCTTTCTTTTAATTGTTTCAGGAATTTCGCTGCGGCCATGCTGGAGCACCACCTTTAGTCGAGCAAATCGATCCCAGGACTTATTCTTTAAGTGTACTACATATTAGGCTTAAAATCATTTACTGAACCGATAGTTTCCAAGGACATAAACACACGAATATCAGTTGCAAGCGATGGGGGAGGACAACACAGACATACGAATATTCACACAGTCACACATACACACACAAACACACACGCACGCACACCCACACACAAACACACACACACACACATATGTATGCTTGAATATATACATATGGGCATATGTATGTATATGTGTAACGCATGTATGTGTGCATGTATGCATGGGTATGAATGTATGTATATATATATATATATATATATATATATATATATTGTTTTTTTTATAATTATAGTTTCAGCTTAGAGCCACGGCCATGCTGATGCACCGCCGTGTTGCTAGACTGTTATTAGAGGGAGCATCTTACAATTTGTGGCACTTGGTGAAGAATGGAGTTTGATTTAGCAACCCTCATTTGCACCTCCTGCCTCGAGCTAGGTTCATCTGGGACTCTCGACAGGAAGAGGTCGAGCTTTGATTTAAAAACCCCTACATCTACTTTGT
>NC_068981.1:48344924-48345957 GCF_001194135.2 Octopus bimaculoides
ATATATATATATATATATATATATATATATATATATATAGGCGTAGGGGTGTGTGATTGACCCTCGCTGAAATAGATGCGGAGCGAGTCAGACTGTCTGGGAGATGCCCTTGTCTTGAGGTGACATATTCTTGGTGAGAATTTTTTACATAAATTATACGACCTACGGCCAAAATTAAACATAAGTATGGATGAGACAACCTCCCTTGTGTGAGTGTATGTATTCACCGGTTGAGTGTGCGAATGTGAGTATACGCATCCCGACCTAAGTTACGAAAACGCCTTTTCGATCTCAAAGACATTCTAGCCAGCATATATATTTTTCCATTCCTTCTTCTAGTATCATTCTTTGATTTCAAACAATGTTTCATTCCCTAACCAGACGGGCATGACAGCGTAACAAGACTCAGGATCTTTCCCGAGAGAAAACTCGTGCGTGTGTGTGTGCGTGCGTGTGTGTATGTGTGAGTGTGTGTGTGTTGACAGGTTTTGTCTGGCCATGCTGGAAAGTGGAAAGGATTATACGTTATTGATGACGTCTATGCAGACATATGTCTCGTAGATTGAAGGAGTTCAAGCTCCTACTGATATATACATACTGTGTGTTTAAATAATTAATATGAAGAGAAATATTTTCCCAAACAATTAAAGATATACAAATATGTATTTTAAATTAATGCTACTGCTGTTGAATGTTAGGGATATTTTATGTAGCTTTAATAAAATTGACTGATTAAAATATTCCCTATAAATGCTTATAAACAAGGGTTTGATCCACACGCCATAGAAATTTCACTGTTATTTCAGACACTGTGCCGCCTTGGTTGACTTTGTGAATTATGTTAAGAGTATACGTGCAAATGGATTTCTCACTGTTACTTGGTAATGAAGATGCTGACAATGCTCGAAATAATTGAACGCGAAATTGAGAACGATGGAAGTTCAGTATATATTATGCATGACACCGTTTTGTATGCATATATTATGTATGTATGAATGAATGAATGTATGTATATATATATATATATATATAT
>NC_068981.1:48346509-48347099 GCF_001194135.2 Octopus bimaculoides
ATATATATATATATATATATATATATATATATATATATATATATATACGCATAGGCATATTTATATAATATACTGAGAAATATGTAACAGAATCACCTGATACACACTAAACTATGCTACTTAAGGTAGTGCGTCCCTATGAACAGGCTTTCATATTAATTCGTTTGGTCTTGAATAAGTACTCTGTCGTGTAGTTGCCTGATCCCGTGTACAATGTTTCTTCTGTGGGTCTTTCATATGAAATACGCATGTTTTGAAGAAATTTGTCAATGTGAATGTAAGTCGGACATAGTATTTCATGAGATAAATGTTTAAAATATCAAAACGTATAAAGATGCAATTCTATGTACGATTCTGTATATATTAGATGAAATATTTACCATCCTCGATTTACACCAGTAAACTGAGTTGTCCTCAACTGAGACACTTACACGAACATACATACACACATGTATGTATGTGCATATAAATATGCACAAATACCTACACATATGAATATATATATATTTGTAAATGTATAGATATATGTTTTCCTTTATCTTCCTTTACATTCTATTACGGAGACATATGTGTATATATATGTATATATA
>NC_068981.1:48347824-48350265 GCF_001194135.2 Octopus bimaculoides
ATATATATATATATATATATAGCTTTGTGAATATAATCAGTTCACTGGCTAATAAATATATCATTATTTAATTTACTACAGTCTTATCAATAACTCGGGACTACTGCCCATTCATTAATCAGAGTAATAGTACGTTAACCATATATATTTTATTTCCAGTTCAAATATGAATAGCAATTTATATCTTCGTAGATTATATTTTCCTTTGAATATAAAATGGCCTTGTCGTAAATATAATCAAATTAAGAATATAATTTCCAGTATATAGTTATATAATTTCATTTTACGAAAAGCTATTGTCATGTAGTCTCTATATTCTTTGGATGATATTCTCTAGCTATAATATAATTAATCAAAATGTAGGAATATACTCGATTATTCAGTTATCGATAACTTTAAAGTTGGTTTAAAATATTGCAACAAGTAAGGTCTAGCAAGGCTATGAAAGATTATGTTTTAGAACAAACTGACAGAATCAATTGTGTCGATAACGCTAGGTTAAAATTAATTGCATTTACGCATAGAATTGGTGGATGTGTCATTCGTTTCGATTCAAATTAATCTTGTATGGAAGAAAGTGTTTTCAAGTGAAAATAAAATTGTCACAGGAAAAAATGGTTAATGTCTATCTTCAATGTATTTTAAATATTGTTGAGTCATAGTGATTTAAACTACTATTATTAACCTGTTTACGAATTTGGCTAAATTGTTAACCTGCTGGACTCTGGATCTTAATATCCCATGTTCCATTTCCTAACTGGGTGGTACATTGTCCTCTTTTGAAAATACATCATTTAAGCTTGACTGACTTCAATGGTATTGAGATATATCTGTTGCCTCTACTGCAAGAAGACCATTAAGCCGAAATGTTGTAAATTCAGATGAAAATGAGGCTAATTGAACATTGAATAAGATCATTTGAATATACTAATATTCATAACAAGGAAAGGCAGCGAGATGACAGAACTGTTCCCATGACGGGTGAAATACGTAGCGGCATGTTGTCCGTATTTGCGTTATGAGTCCAAAGTTAGCTGTGCCATTAATCCTTTCAGGGTCAATAAAATAAGTACCAGTTGAATAACGTGATCGATGTAATCCACGTATCTAGCATAGCGTTTTAATTATGCACAATATGTCCAAATCTGTAGTGATCTGATCACATACGTTGTTCGACAAAGATACTAATCTATGTTGACGGAGCAGGTAAGAATTTGTCTACTGCCACAATGCTGCTCCAAATTATACTTCTTTCTATGAATGTATTAAAGTTTAACGCTTTGTATTAGAAGCCTTTAATATCTAAAACATGCTAAACCAAATGATGTTAATTTGGTAAAGCAGTACGGCCTGAGAATCGTATGGAATTGTTCTGTATCACTTAGATAAACTGATGTATGAGCGTTTATGTAGGAATCATTATGCATATAATTAAACAAGTTTCAATTAAGATTTTACATCATTAACAAAATATGTGCTACGAATTTTAAGTATGTCTCGATTTAAAATGTACGAATTTATATCATTGAATGGTATCTATGAATCATGTAAGAGGAGAGAGTTTTTTTTTATATTGCAAGGAGCTGTTATTTGGAACAAAAATAGTCTTGAACAAGTATACACATGATTAAAGTAAATCCAGTGATGAGAATTCCATTTTGCAATTCAAATGTGCTACAAACCGGACTTCAGTTTAAACAATGAATTTGTTAAATATAGCATACAGTATATAGTATACACTAAATACATACAATGTGTAACTGCTTTGGCGATTAATAAAGATGTAACTCCTCTCGCAATTAGGTCAAACAGATCAGATATACGCACTTAATGGTTTAGGAATTATATGTGTTTGTACCTAACCGCTCTCAGCAAGCAAAACTATTAACGCAAGTTATACAAATTGTAAATGTACATCATACAGATACATGTGCAATATGAAATGAACGTCAAAGTATTAGCACAGGGACATGGTAAACATTTGACGTCATGCTCGCTTGAGATCTGACAGCAAAGCACTATATTCTGAAATTAATTCATTGGCAATGCGAGCGAAGATATAAAACACCCCAGACACAAAATAATGTCGCTAGGCGAAACTAGAAATGCATGAACAATGGAACAAAATGTCAAGTACACACACCATGTTATTCAACTGTCATATATGACCATTAAACATCTCATACTGCTACTGTATTATAAAGGTCGGACTCAGCTAAACTCCAATTTAATCATGTAAAAAATATATCTACTTTATTTAATTTTTCCAAAGAAAACCATGCACATATTAATTACTTGAAAAATATGTTAGGAGTTGAAAGTAATAAGAATGATATTGGGTCTTCTAGTGTATATATATATATATATATATATATATATATATATATATATATATGTGTGTGTGTGTGTGTGTGTGTGTGTGTGTGTGTGTGTGTGTGTGT
>NC_068981.1:48350433-48351921 GCF_001194135.2 Octopus bimaculoides
GCAACAAGGTGGAGAAAAGAGTACTCAAGTACCAGAGGTAGAGTAATGTGCTTTATTTAAAAGCAGCAGAAAAAAATTGTTACTCGGAATTTCTCGTTCCCGTTCATCGGACAGTTTTGTTATGTGCTCGTATGGATGTGCATACCTATACATATACCGTGTGTTTGTATGATAGCGCTTGTGGGAGGGGCGCACTCACAAGTGATGTGTATATAGAAATTAATGCAAAATAATGATGGTTTATTAAATGACGAAAGGAATTAAAATTCCAGAAGTTGAAAACATAACAGGTTGCCTATACAAAGGCACTACTCAACGTTATTTCCATCTTTATGGGTGCATTTTTGCTACCAACAAAACGTAATATCGAATCTTTCCTGAAAAATTTCAGGTGTGCACATTTCTAATCCATTTCAACACAGCTAATTTCACTTCCTCTTTTCCCCTAAATAGTTGTTTCCCAAGAACGTCTCGTTCTGGACACTTCAGGCGATAGTCGCAGGACACGAGAACCACACTGTACGGGAATTATTCCACAAATGCCTGACATAATGCCTTCATTGCCCGATTTGTTGTCAAATGGGTACGTGATTTCGTTAAACTTACTTGTTTACTCCATTCCTGCAGATGTGTTTCCCAAAGATCTTTGAATAACTTAATACATCACTGTTAACGGTAGAGAATCGTTGCTAAACAGCAAGATGAAGTCCTTGTTATCCCCAATAACTGCTAACGTAATTTTTCTGATTACATTCGGTTGTCTTACGTATTTGAGCGAAAGGTAGAACACCATTCTATAGAGCAATGTTTCGTTTCCTGATCATGAAGATACGTCCACTTTACATCCTATACAACCATATAGTGAGAAAAAAACATGTATTAGACGGTCTCAAAGATTCCAAGATATAAGTGCACAATGCTTTCATTCAAATCAAGTGACAACTACTGAGGTAACAACTATACAGACACTCCCTGATATCAATATCTACAGTATCTTCTCACCTGCATTGTGATGAGAGTCGAGTTATGCTTAAGCTCTTCGATTGTGAATTATCTCCTCTGAACACTGAGATAAATTCGTCCATTTGCTGTGATACCTGTCACTGGTCGCAGTTATTCCTCTGCCGATGCATAGTTTTCATTCTCTAAGCATCTTTTCACTTTACCCACATTGATCTTTTCAATGGATTTATCTCCTTAAACAACCTATAATCTTCTGTGGATGACGCAAAGCTTGCCGCCAACCTTCCTGATGGGAGAAACGTTATAATACTAAATCGTACAAGTGTATTTAAGCCTTCTAACATTAAATATACAGACACACACATACGAATATAAAAGAATATATATATACATATTAATATGTATCTGCATATATCTGTATATAATATTTATATTTATGCATCTATCTATCTATCTGTCTATCTATCTATCTATCTATCTATCTATCTATCTATCTATCTATCTATCTATCTATCTATCTCTCTC
>NC_068981.1:48352371-48356544 GCF_001194135.2 Octopus bimaculoides
ATATATATATATATATATATATACACGTGCATACATATATATTCACACATATATGTACACATACGTATATAACTGTACCCAGTTATATGTACACAGGCAAACATGCAAACATTCTCGGAAACACGCACAGTTATGTAGTGGAAGAAAATTACGCAAAATATTCTACTTGTTCCATGCGTGTGTAAATGTTGAAGTCAACAGTTTCGAGACTTTTAACGTGTGTGTCAGTACAAAATACAATTAATACCTCTTCTAACATATTCTGCTCTTACCATCGCTTTCTTTCAATTTATAATGGAATTGTAAACATTTTTGCGACGTGTTGTAATGTGTATTAGGTGTGAAACAGGCACGGACGTGTGATGTATTCTCTAAAGACGATTATATATTTTACAAAACAGAAGTACAAAATATTTAAAAAACTAAAAACAAACACAAGAGTTCTTTAGAGTAAAAGCAAACATTCCAACGTAAATTTCCAGAGCTGATTAATACAATAATGCTACAAGTTTAGAGATATTCAGCACAAACAATGAATGGTGTAAAACAGTTCAATTTTAGAAAAATTAATCCCAAAAGTAACAACAAATTACTTTCAAAAGATGTGTTACTCGTATTTTGTAAACCTCTATACTCTGCATCGTAGGACGTAAATAGAAATTTAAGGGTAAAGCTGTTTAATGTAAAGAACTGTGTTACACTGAAAGAGTATTTGGAAATAAAATCGAATCAATTATGTTTGAAGTCGGTTGATCAGTGAAACAACAAATGAGATTATGTATCTGAGAACAAAAAAAAGAAAGTTTTATATAAATAATGCCCAAGAATGTACTAAGAATAGCTACAAACATCATAGATTCGACGAAAGAAAAATAATGAGAAAATGTCAAATTGGCTAAAATGAACTTGAAGAGAAGC
Organism: Octopus bimaculoides; assembly: GCF_001194135.2. NCBI lineage: Eukaryota > Metazoa > Mollusca > Cephalopoda > Octopoda > Octopodidae > Octopus > Octopus bimaculoides. The sequence goes on from NC_068981.1 coordinate 48,353,290, forward strand.
TAAAAGGAAAGGATAACAACGTAACGAGTGCTAAACTGACTGCGTTATATTCACAAAGTTTATTGTCTGGTGTGTACTATAAATGCTTTCTGAATATATTTTTGGCAAATCAGAAATTTTCAGAATTGGTTATATAAATGAATGTAATAACGTTAGTAAAAGCACAGTAGAGCTTATCCAGAATAAGCGACTGGATATAAGAAAAATATATAACTTTCGTTGTAACATATTTCTGAGAGAAATTTAAAATAGCAATATTGATTAAATAGCAATACGTGTAGCATGTGCAATTACTTAAAAATAGGAGTATTTTGTAATTTATATTGTGATAATATTGAAAGAAACTGAACAATATAATTGAATTATTTATCCTCACAGAGGGACGCAGCTGTAGCAAATATAAGATTCGAAATTCATTCTGAAGAAGTGTGTATAATATTCGCTTACCTAATTATTCTGGCGTTACACAAGATTTCAAATAACGTCAGAACAAAACATCTAATTAATTACTTACCTATTACCAATCTGTATACGTTACTCTGTTACATATGGGCGACAAAAGACATTCTACACAACTAAGAAAGTATGAATGAAGTAATATTCAGTGTATACGTCTCACTGTAGCCCGTGAAATAATGTCAAATGACATCACCTGGGGTTTTCCCTGCATATACTTGTTTCATTAAAGTGTATGTGTATATGTCTGGGTATGTGTGTGTGTGTGTGTGTGTGTGTATATGTGTGTGTGTGTGGGTGTGTGTGTGTGTGTGTGTGTGTGTGGCTGTTGTTACGGTGCTTCAGGATGATCAGTTTGCCAATATAATCAAACACATGATTTATATATTTTTCCTTTAAGCTTTGATTAATCTAAGATATTTTTCTGTCAACAATTATGCCTCTTCTATAATAGCTTTTTTGTTACATGTTATTTGATCACGATTATTATTATGTGCATTCATTTTTCGTATGCATACATGTACGTGTTTCATGTTGAAATCATCCATGGTGAGCATGCGTGTAAATGTGACTTAATGAATCGTACTTTACTAATAGGAAAGTGTACTCAAATATGTAGAAGTCACTATGTACGTGGAATTTATTTTTCTCTGTCTAATACATATTTATATACCTTATTATTTTTATGTTATTTCTTTCTCTTCTAAACGCCTGGAATATTGCATCTACAACTTATAACATCTTAAGTTTATATGAAATTATCCGTATATCAAAAATTCATCGGCAGTATCTCATTGTATTCGTGTACATTATGAGTATAGTGCTTATATTAAATAAACATGTGCATATACACACGCGTGCTCAAACATATACCCATCTATTTGCCCTTGCATGCATGCATGCTTCCTTCCATCGAGCTTTCATGTCTTGATTTATACTCTACAGGTGTTAAACCCTTGCACTCAGAAATTAGGTCGTCCACTATTTCAATCCCATTGGTGTAGTATCACCACTTTGGATGTACTCCATTTTTATCACAGTAACTTGGTAGGTTCCAGTCAAGAAGCTAAAGTACTTCCGAGTCAGCACCTAAGACAAAGCCTTCTCACATTGCATTTAGCCCTGAGCTTCATGGCTACAGATTGGTGAGCTTCAAGTCTACAGCAGCTTGTTTGCTACGCGACAAACATTTGTCATGTAGATGTGTTTGTTCTCACCTATCAACTAATTGTTAAAACGCTTTTTGCTTTGCTATTGATTTCACCTTCTTTACAACAGTTGCTGCACTTCCATCGTGCTGCTCAACCCAGATATCATGCATGAACTGACGAGGAAACCTTTTATTCTTCTTAGGTCCAATCGTGGCGTTTTGTAAGAGATTTCAAATCCGATCAAACCTCGAAAACCTTGAGCGCTGGGAAGGTAAAGACGATCTGCGTAGGCCTTTGGTTCATGCACCTTACTGTAAGTCTGTAGCGTACATATTTTCCTGTCAATCTTCCTTATTTCATTCATATTCCATGTCAACAAATTGAAACTATATATAACAAGTGAAACTGCAAAGGTATTTATTTTTGGAATTTTGTTACGTGAATTTAACTCAGATTAAAGGACTGCAGGAACAATGCTATCGCATTCTTTCCTGAACATCTATTTCATGCGTGCATGCTGAATACTAGAACACTTATTTATTCCGGAATAGTTGTAAGATTGTTACTGCTGAAGATGTTTTATAACTGTGTCAACATCTAACACTACTGACTGAGAGTTCTTCAATTTCCCTTTCTGTAAATTGGCCATAGCACTATTATCAAAACCAATTTCAATCCCGATGTAAACAATTAATCCTTTCACAGTATGTAAAAGACCTTAAAGCTCATTATCGTTTTTACCATAGAATTCAAGTCGACTGTCATTCATGTAAAATGAAAGGCTTCTTTTTCTTATCAATTTTACACCCGTACCCTGTTCTGTTAAGTTTTGGTGTAAGAAGGATTAGGGCTATGCAATAGATTAGAGGTGACAATGAGTCACCTTGCAAAATTCCACAGTGGATATTAATGTTATTTGTATTCAGTACTCCATTAGAGTTTTAAACTGGAGATTCGTATTCCACAAGGACATGTTGTGCTTGAGGAAGTTTGAAATTACGGTAGGAATTTTGAAGATATTCAGTAATTCCAAGATCCATGAATGCGGTATGTTATAAATGGCTGTTTTATAATCAATGGATGCGGAACGGAGATTCCTGCGTCAGTAATGACAGTTCTCAAGGATTATGCGGTTGATTAGGTGTTGATGATAGTTCTCAAGGATCATGATTTATTATTATTATTATTATTATTGTTCAGTAGTTTTATTTTTATAACGTGCTTTCACTTCACTACCGAGCGCAGCTCTGTGCGCCTTGGGTATTTGCTGTGGTTTGCTGTGGTGCTCTTATGTTTATTGTATTGAAAGTGTTTAGCGTAGAATGTGTGCAGTACCCAGTAGTGCAATGTTCTGTATGTTATATATATTTGTAAGTCCTGGTGTTTTTGTTATGTATTTGTCTGAATAATTTTTTATTATACCTAAGGCACCTACTATGATAGGAATTGTTTCTGTTTTTAGATTCCACATTCGAGTTATCTCTATTTCCAGGTCTTTGTATTTTGAAAGTTTTTCCATTTCTTTTAGAGAAACGTTGTCATCTGCTGGTATTGATACATCAATTAGAAAGCATTTTTTTCCTTCATGATCTTTGACAACTATATCTGGTCTATTTGCCTTAATGTCTCTATCTGTGTGTATTGGCAT
>NC_068981.1:48358102-48361489 GCF_001194135.2 Octopus bimaculoides
TATATATATATATATATATATATGATCCAGCATAGTTTGCTTTCTGTCTCAATTAAGACTATGTCGGCCTTTCTATTATCTATCTCACGGTCGTACTGAATCATAAAATCACACATCATCTCTTTGCATTATCATTTTCGATGATGCCTTTAAGTTTGTGGTTGAACCAATATTTTTTCTCTGTCAAATCAATACTTGTTGCAAACTGTCCAATGGACAAGCCTTGCTATATTGTCGTGGCGTCTCTTATATACTTTCTGAACTAGTGACGTACATTGGATGGTAATATGCCATAATGTTTCATCATTTTCTAGACAGACCCTACACTTATCACTTCTGCCGTGTTGTCTACTCTGTATTTTATGTAGTTTGTTCTCAGTGCTTGCTCTTGGGCAGCACAGATTAGCGCCTCCGTTTCTGGTTTTAAATCGCTATTAGTCATCCACAGCCATCTTATTTATCTGTCTGTCTTATCTTGAACATCCCTATGAACTTGTCTATGCATTAGTTTGTTCACCCATCTATTTTCAGTTTCAATAGCTTCCAATTACTTGTACAATGCTTTATCCCTGTAATCGTTCATACTACACAGGCCTGACCTTCTTATTTCTAATAATAGCGATTCTGTGGCAATTATTACATACCATGCTATGTTGTTTTCTTCTGCTCTAATACTGTATTCTGTGTTCGCATCCAATAATTCCACTTCCCTATCCTTTTCTTGGTACATACAGTCTGTCTTTGTCACGTTTTGTGTGGAAAGACCCATAACTAGTTAGCTACTTCCTTGTCTTTCTGTCTAAGCTGTTTAGTTCGTCTACTGTTCATGCGATTACCCCTGTGTTATATCTAAGTATTGAAACCTCCCAGGTGTTGATAGCTTCAATCTTATTCCGTCCGTTTAATTTCGACTTAAGGATCAGTCTCAGTTTGCGCAAGTACTCCACCTGAATTTTTTCTGTCATTTCTTTCTCCATCAATTCATCCCTTTCCAAATTCTCCAAGTACTTATATCCCGTCTCTTCTGTTTGTTTCATAGCCTCCCCCGACGGTATCGTTAGCCCGAACATACATTACATTTGGCCTCTCTTCAAGACTGACACTCCGCCCTTTCTCAGCCCGAAATCCATTCTGATACCAGTACTGAAGGTATACACCGTATCAACGAGGGAACTGACTTGAGCTTCATATTTACCATATATTTTGGGATCATCCATGAATAACAAACGTTTGACTGCTTGTTAGTGTCTTTTGAATATATACCCAGCTTATGCTTTCCTCAGTATCCGTGTTAGTGGTATCAAGCACAGTACAAAAATAAGTGGGGAAAGGCAGTCCCCTTGGAAGAGGCCCCTCTTGATTTCTACTCTCCCTAAACTTCATTATTATTGTCATTGATGCTGTTGTTGTTATTAATGGGGATATGATATCAGTACTCTCCCCGCTCCTTCCATAGTAGATATAACCTACTGACACTCTGGGAGGTAGCGACATGTACATGAACATACTCTTTCTGGTCTTACAGTTTCTGTCTCTTAAATATAATATCATATATTGTCGTCTAAATTTGTTTGGTACGTTTAGAAAAGACTAAACGATTCTCAAGATTGTCATCTTTATCTCTGTTCCAAATTGTCCACCGCGTATTATGTTGGTTCAATTTCTAATGTGGCTAGATTAGATGTAATGTAGGAAGCTTTGAGTTTCAAAGATGTATCCTTAATTCTTCACATCCAAGGTTTGAATATATTACCCGGTATACGTGATAGCAAAAATGTAATATAAAAACTGCTGATGCGAAGCATAAGCATACACTATATAATGTTTCACTGAAGATCAGCATAAGCAATAAACATGACTACAACAAACATAACATCATCTGCACCAACATACATTACGAACCTTCACCATCAAACAAAAAAAAACATAAAGTTTGAACCTTCGTTTAGTGGTGTAGTTTCTCAAGCTGAAAACGGTTTACTTCTAACATTTTCGACAAAATGTCTTATTTTAGAAGTTATTTCGTGTTAAAGTCGTTGTATTTTTGTATTTTTAACCAACCAGCGACGTGTGTTTATCTGAAGAAAGCTGTTTGCAATAGTAATCGAAGAGCAACGAATACCGGGTCAAAATCACTTTATAATGTCACTATTTTTCAGGTTACATTACGTTTTCAGTCAACGGCGAGCTGACAAACATTATGAGCACGCCAGGCTTTATGTTTAGCGGCATCGTGGCGGTCTTCAAGTTCTGAGTTCAAAATTCGTCGTTGTCGAGTTTGCCTTTCATCTTTATGCGGTTGATATGAGTACCAATTAAACGCTAGGGTCGGTACCCACCTCCTTAATTGCTGGCCTGTCGCCAAAATTTGAAGTAAATTCATCAGAAACTTTTACCCATACGTGTGGGCAGAATATAAAAGATATTTTGAGTTTGTTTCTGTATGAAGTTTAATTTCTTTCTTTAATATTTTCAGTTTACTTGCATAAGGAAATAACTAGGACCCTTTATACTGCGTCGACTGGAAGAAATCTGAAAATGTTATAAAGGTAAATAAATTATTTTAAAGTGTACAGAAAAGTGGGGAAACACACTTATCTTAATTGCAATGGAACATATTAATAATGATCTTAAACAGAAAGTTAGCACACTAACATTTTATCTATGAGTATACATATAAAATATATATAAAGTATATAAACATATTCCTATGTAAATATTAATTTTTCTGGTAGAAAAAGAGCACGAATCCAACAGATTAAATAGAAATTCATGTTTAAAATCATATAGGTATATCTGGTCTTATATAATTTTCCAGTTATTGACATCGATATCGGTTTCTGGTGAATTTTTGATGTCATATAGCATAACTTATTCTTCGACAATATTGAAGCCACGCAATGACAAATCTCAATATATCCGCTTCCTAGAAGAGCGTTGAATGGATTATCCAATTCTTAATCCATACCATATATATCTCAATAAATTTTGTGTATGATGCTTCAAATACACATCAATGACAAACTTACTTAACCGCCATAAATTTTGAGCAACATCTAGCCGAAATGAATATTTGGAAGTTGAATCTACCTCTATATGATATATATATATATATATATATATATATATAAGGCTTGGCTACTCTGCATTGACAAGGGGCAACACCCTGAAACTAGTCTAGCCTGCAGATGCCAAACCAGCAGGGGGACACTGCTGACCTCCCCTGTTCGAAGGTTATAAAGGACACAGGTTTCGTGTGTCACATAGCTAGCTAGAGGCGATGGCTTCTTGGAGCTAATTCACGGCAGCTTTCGTCCTAATTTTGGGACTGCCATGTTGGCTTGGCGATAACTATTAATTTCCAGTACCGCTGCCGTAGTCTCCTTT
>NC_068981.1:48361700-48368129 GCF_001194135.2 Octopus bimaculoides
TATATATATATATATATATATTAGTAATGTGCCAATGTCTGGGCAAGAAACAAATAAATTTATAAAAATGAGCATCGGTTAAGTATCGGCAAACCTTTTATATCATGGTTTTGGTATGTGTCGGGAGGATTATTTATTGAGAATTAAATCACTGGAGGATTCAGGGAGTTTTTTTTTAAGTTGTTTTTTTTTTATTTCCGCAGGCATATTCCATTGGCATTGTTAGCTCCTTTTTGACTTAATATCAATCATATGATTCATAATTAATTAATACGTATTTATATTTAATTCTTATATAATTTTTGCTTCCAGAAACCATTCAAATTCTACGCGTAATATACTCAATTTTATTGAATTTGTCTGAAACTGTTTTTGTAATCTACAAAATAAATTACAGTTGAAATTTATATAAGTAAATAGAGTTTTGAGTAGTAATCGACTATAACTCTCACCCCAAAATTACGAGACTTATGCTTTCGTTAGAAAGGATCATTTAAAAAAAAATAAGATTTCAATTCTAACTTTGTACACTGAATCTCATAAATACAGCGATTTTCTGATCTGTTCACCGTTTTTCAAGTTTAGCTTCAAATATATTCGATAAGGTAGACATATATCCAACCATATTTTAAAATACATCATACATAGTGCCGTTATGCTTTCTCAGTTTGGAAATGGATGATTACAGTACTGTGTATTCATGACAGGATAGGATTGCCTTAACGTTTGCTCCCATTATATAGCCGTGAGGCAGTCATTGACACTCTGTTAATAATGGAATCTATGAGAGTTCTATTGTCTTGTAGAGGTCAAATTATCTATTTCGGCACGAAGAAACTATAATGATGTGTTCGCATTTCATTTCGGAGGAGGTAGGAGTGGCTGTGTGGTAAGTAGCTTGCTTAGGAACCACATGGTTTCGGATTCAGTCCCACTGCGTGACACCTTGGGCAAGTGTCTTCAACTATAGCCTCGGGCCGACCAAAGATGGGAACTGAATGAAGCCCATCCTATATATATATATATATGGGGGGGGGGGAGTATGTGTTTGTGTGTCTGTGTTTGTCTCCCCAACATCGCTTGACAATCGATGCTGGTGTGCTTACGTCCCCGTAACATAGCGGTTCGGCAAAAGAGAGTCGATAGAATAAGTACTAGGCTTACAATTGTAAAATTTCCTAAGTAAGATGAATGTAATATGAGAATCGATAACTAAATTTCTCTGTAGTATTTGAACAACGTCATGAAAGCTTGTATTTGCATTTCAAATCTTTTGTCAGGATAAAATTTAAATTTCAAGCACTATGTAGTAACTAAATACTAAGTAATTTTCATTCACTAATCATTGATTAAACCTGCAATTTCATCATGTGTTCTTCTTTACCAAAATAGGAGACCTGATCAGACGGTGTCACTTTCACGTTGCTTTATTATAATGATATAGACAGCGTTGAATTCATTAAACAATATACGGAATGCGTTACAATGACATAGATTAATTTGACCACCTTCCTATACACAAGCATATACTCAGAATAACGCCTTAATTTACATATTCTCACCACCTATTGATTAAAATATCATCCTGGAACACAGAAGTCATTACAATCAGCTTAACAAATTAAAAGCATAATTGCAAGTGAAATAATAATTTTTATTTAGCTTGACATATATCAAACCGTTTAAAGAGTTTACTTAAATATTCAAATAAATAATCAATCATACACTAGAGTTTCAGAAACAAACTTCCCTGAGTATTGACACATCAACTCTCATCAAATCATGATTCTTTTCAGTAGAATAAATAATGCCTGTTTAATAGTGATTAATTTTAATTGTCTCATGTATCCTGATTTTTATGAGCGTTCCGTGGAAAATGAATAATCCACATTCAGGTAACTAAAATATTATGATATAACTCATGATTCAGTATTATAAAGTTATAAATTATAAAGTATAAAACTAAGTAGTTTGAGTTCGGTTGTACACCGACATCTCCGGAGTCATGAGTAATACTAATCTATTCGGAATATCAGATCACGTCCTTGATTTCACTCAAAATTCAATCAACGTAATACGTAAAAACTCCTCTCACAACCAACCAAATGTATCTTTAAATCAGCTGTCCGGTGGAATGTACACAAATCTTATGATAACTCTGCCTGGTAGCGTCAGAAATACTTATATACTTAACTGAACTTTCCTTCTGCCTACCACATAATATCTATCAACGCCGCAATCCCCAAAATAATTTATTCTCCACAACTGTGAATTTGTAAACCTGAAAATGAAAAAAAGAAAAAAGCTAGAAATGCCCGAGAAAGTCACCCATGACAAACTCTGGGTTCATGCAGCGAGTCAAATTCAGCGTGAAAAGCAATCAAAAGTAACGTCCGCCGAATCTTCCTTTTTTTTTTTTTGTTTTTTGCCATGTGTTTTCACTTTCGTTGTTCAATGCCTCTTACACTTTGTAAATTGATATATCAATACGAGCTACTGATGTAGTGAAAAATACCGCACTGAAAACATATTTATGTACCGAATGCAACTGTCAATTACTCGTTTCAATTCTTACTAGTGTAGCTTTGAACTTCTTTCAGCCCCTGCGGATACCTATTTGTATGTTTAGCTTGTGTATGCGTTTGTCATCAAAAACATAGTTTTACACCAACTGAGTTTTAGAAAGCAGCACAACGCCCATTGATGCAATATAATACAGTATAATCTATAACAGGCCTTAGCGTAATTTCGAGTGTATTGAGAATTGCATTTCTTAACGCTCCATGACACAGCCTGTGCATAAATTCTCTATCAAAACATATCCAAAATATATAGTTTACAAATACTTCGCAAAAAATGAATAACCATCAGCATTTGTTAGAATATCCATTCACATTGTTTGGCAGGAAGTCAAAATTTGAATGAAAGCAATGTGTTCAACAAATAAAATACCTAACTACAAAATCATTCGTTTTGGGTACATAAAAAAAATGTATCTACGGAAAGACATTCGATATGTTTAATTCAATATAATTCACTTCAAATCTGATTTATTTCATGTCATTTTAACGTTTTCGACTTGTTTTTGTGATGAAAATGTTGACAACTCATGTACAAATATTGAATTGATGTTTCATTACATTGATAATATTTCTCTGCAGCATAAATGATGCATCAGTTATAAAATACAGAAGCAGAATAAGTGTCTCGCTAAAAAAGTGCACACAATTCCAATACATATATACATACATGCATACATACATACATACATACACCCATTAATACATACATACATACATACATACTTATATATATACATATATATATATATATATATTAGATTGTCAAGAATGTTCTTGCGGAATTTAAAATTTGGTTTTTAAAAGATGTATTTTGAAATTCGTTTTCGTTGAATTACGTTGACTTTATATATCATTTCAAAGCGTGACTTTCGTTCTATCTATCTATTTCCTTTTGAATAATGAAGCCATTGTTTCCGGAACATTCAATACAACATGGACAAAAAGCAAATTTGTACAATTTTCTTATTCCATTTCATATTCAATAGGCCGAAATTGTGCTGAAACAGCTCGCGATATCAACGATGCGTTTGGCCCAGGAACAACTAATGAACTTACAGCACAACGGTGGTTCAAGAAATTTCGTAGCGATGACGAGTCTTGAATATGATAAGCGTCGTAGTCGGTCATCGGATGTTGACAACGATCAAATAAGAGCCTTAGTTGAAGCCAATTCACACACAGCTGTTCGGGAGCTTGCTTCTGAATTAAACGTAACGTATACGTTTAATTCAAACCACTTGAAAGAGATTGGAAAAATAAAAATAGCTGAGAAATCGGTGCCACATGAATAGAACGACAACCAAAAAAGACGCCGTCTTGAAGTGTCGTCTTCCGTTCTCTTACGCAAGTAGAACGACCCGTTTCTCGACCGAATTGTGACTTGCGATGAAAAGTGGATTGTTTACGACTACCGGTAACTCTGTGCTCTGGTTGGACGCTGACAAAGCTCCACGGCACTTTCCGAAGCCAAAGATGCACCAAAAGAAGGTCATGGTGACTGTTTCGTGGTCTGCGGCCGTTCTCATCTATCACAGCTTTTTGGATACAAGCGAAACCATTACGGGGAAAGTACTGCCAGCAAATGGATGAAATGCATAAGAAACACCGACAACTAGAGACAGCATTGGTCAATAGAAAAAGACCAATTCTTCTCCACAACAGCACTCGGCCGTACGTCGTAAAACTGACCCTGCACAAGTTGAACGAATTAGGCTACGGACCTCTGCCTCATCCACCATACTCAACAGATCTCTCGCCTACCGACTACCACTTTTCACGCATCTCGACAACTTCCTGCGTGAGAAATGCTTCAAAAACCAAGGCGATGCCTTCAACGACTGCATCACCAAAATAACGCAGAATTTTTACTTTACTAGCATACTTAAGTTTGTTTCGCGTTGGCAAAAGTGTGTTGATTATGATGGTGTTTATTTCCATAAATAGAGTTTTGCTTGAGCCGCGGTATGCGCATCGAATTTAAAGGTTAAAAACCAAAGAATTTTCTTGACTACCTAAAATATACATGATCCGTAAAGTGTTTGAGGACATAAAAGTTTGGGGTTATTGCTGCTAATTTTGCAAACACTCTACAATCTTTCATTCGGAAAATAATAACAGCAAACACTCAGCTTAGTAAAGAAATGTAAAGGCATGCTGTCATTGTGGTTATAAAGGTTTTGCATAACGATCTAGGAATGTCTCCATTTTTAAATGTTGCCAGATCTTTCGTCTACATAGTTTGCTAGGCGCTAGAGGCAGAAGTTGGAAACGTATTACCAGTATCATAATATTAAAGCACTCTAAACGCTCTAAAATCATCCGAACACCTGAATGTATAAAACAAGTTCATCATACCATTGATTACAATCCCAGAAACTTCATGAGATCAATGGCAAAAGATCTCCATACAGCAGACGAAGCAATCAGAAATGTTGTCCGCGAAGTCATCATATATATGTCTCATATGAGGAAAGGTGGATTTGTCAGTAAAAGAACCAAATGAAATCACTACGTCAGATCTAAATTGATAAATCCGGCAAAAGATTCGATTTGGTTTTCCTCGGGCGAGAAAAAAGAAGTTAACAGAAGAAATGACAGATGGTTATGTGCAGACCCTTCTGAAGTTCCAAGAGCATGCATACAACATTTTCCGCAACTGTTATATTTTTAGGGGTTGTCAACAATGAAGGACATGTGATGCCTCCATATTTCTATCAACAAGGTCTTAGAGTTAACCCATCTGACTACATTCAGGTCCTGGAAATAATCGTTAAGCTGTGGATAGATAGTGCATTCAAGGGAAGGCCATATGTGCTTCAGTAAGACTCTGCACTATCACACATGGATCTAGTAGCAAGAAAATAGATGGCAGAAAATTTTAATAATCACATAACCCGTAACATTTGATCTCCTAATTCCCCAGATTTCAATCCATTGGACTGTTACTTGTGGAGCGTTGTTGAGAGAGATGTCAATGAACACGCCCATAACACGAAAGATTATTTGAAAGCTGCCACAGAGTAATGTCCAACAGGAACCGGGACAACTTGACTCGAGCATGTAGAGGATTTAGGTCTAATAGAGAAGCAGCTGTTGAAGCTGAAGGTGGCTTTATTGACTAACTTTATCGAAGAGGATGTTTACTTTTATCGTCATAGCTTTTTTTTAATAAAGTTATTATCTGTTATGTATCTGTTTTTCTATAAATATAAACCTGTCCTCGAATATCTTACACCCCCTGTGTATATATATATATATATATATATATATATATATATATATATATATATATACATACAAGGAAACTGATCGCAAACAAACATGGAGGATCGTTAGAGAGAGACAGAGACAGAGAGAGACAGAGAGAGACATATATAGATAGACAAACAGACAGACAGATAGATCGATAGATAGATAGATAGATAGATAGATAGATAGATAGATAGATAGATAGATAGATTCTTCAGTCAAACCAATGTAGCAGGGGTAAAAATCATTTGGTTGGGAGGGGAGGCCACCCGTTATACGCATTCACGAATATTTTTCGTGGCGTTACGCTGCGTCAGTTCCGGGCTGTTACGCCTAGCGTAGCAATGTGTAAAATGCGCTCGTCAGATATTGATGGGGGTGCTTGCAACTCGGCTGCTAGTTCATCGCATTACTACTACTACTACTACTACTACTACTACTACTACTACTACTACTACTACTGCTGCTGCTGCTGCTGCTGCTGCTGCTGCTACTACTACTACTACTACTACTACTACTAATAATAATAATAATAATAATAATAATTAATAATAATAATAATAATAATAATAATAATAATAATAATAATAATAATGAT
>NC_068981.1:48370665-48375611 GCF_001194135.2 Octopus bimaculoides
TACACTGGAAGCTATGCCAACACTATGGAATAACAACAGAAAAAATATGGTATAAACACACGCCAGAAAAGGTCACAGAAAACGAGAAAACACCAGGACTTACAAACATATATAACATACAGAAAATTGCACTACTGGGCACTGCATACATCTTACGCAAAACACTTTCAATACAGTAACCATAAGAGCACCACAGCAAACCACAGCACATACTCAAGGCGCACAGAGCTGCGCTCGGTAGTGAAGTTAAAGCACGTTTTAAAAATAAAACTACTGAACAATAATAATAATAATAATAATAATAATAATAATAATAATAATAATAATAATAATAATAATAATGAAAGTAATAATACGATTTCATTTATATAATCTGTCGCATCTTACATATAAATAAATGAGGAAATAGTTAGATAATAAAGAAAAACTGGTAAGTGTAGCCGGAATACAACGAAAAGAAACCAAAAAATACATATACAAAATTTTAGAAAAAAATGAGGAGTAATAGTGATATCCTCCGGATACAAAATAAAAGCTAAGGATAATCGAAGAATTCCCCTGACCAAGGTCTCCCTGAAAACCACGATAATGTATATTGCGATATCTGTGGATGCGCGCATAAATGACTAAGAACTAGAAAACTTTGAAAATTACAGACTACTAAAACACGAAATACGAAATTGCAAGAATGTACACTATGAGGTGAGTATATGTCATCCCAGTAGTTGTAGGGGGAACTCGGAGCACTAACAACCAAGTTAGAGCATGATATCAGTGAAAGCAGAATTGACATGTGAGCAGAGCAAGCCCTCCAAAAATTCTCTGCTGGGGTGAGCTAGGACTTTTCAACCAACTACTCAAGCTTATAACATGAAGAAAGAGACCCTGTGAGAACTCTGACACGAAGGTGCAGTCCACTCTCATAGAATCAAGCAGGGCAAACAAGACGGAGCGTTCTGAGGGAAAACAATAATAATGATATAATAATAATATTGGTAATATAAATAAGCATTACCAAATATACAATTAATTTCCAACGTTCCTGCGTAAAGACAAAATAGATCTATGAGGTTAAACAATTTTCAGTCTTCAGTCCGGCATTTGCTGTATCGAACGGGAGAGTAATTCGTTGGACTTTTCGATACCTTCATGAATTAAGGTAAGTTAATATAGTCAATTTTCACATCAAATCCGAAGTCCCAGGTAGTATTTCTAATATAAACTTGCTATCATATTATTTGCTTGGAATAATTAATAAAAAACAAATTTTAGCTAGTTTTCTTTCGAAGTCAATATTACTTTACGCTTATTATCCTAATTCATTATAGTTCCTTATAAATCGTATACTGTTTCAACATATTTAATAACAAACAACAGTAATTCTAATGTATCAGACGCCACTCACGTATGTGAATTACGAACAGATTTTTGATTTTATTAAGTAAGCCTAGTTGTTAAATCATATTCGAGGGTCGCCAGAAGTGTTCATAGGCTGGTCAAGATACTCTCATGGAATGTGACTAATTTAGTTTTAATTTTCTACGTAATACCCACTTTCGCATCTTTATTGCAGTGCATGGATCCCATCAGTGATGAAGCTTTCATCCCGTTTGACAATAGAACAATCAACAACATGTATGACGTCATCAACACTGCGCTATTGGTTCCAAGCCAAGTGTTGAGGAATAGATGAGAGTCAGGTGCAGTCAAAGCAGGTGAGTAAGGGGAGTTATCAATCAATTCAGAGTTTCAGTCATGTACACCAACCATTTAACCCAAGTGTTGTTGCGCTGTATCGTTGTCTTGAAACAGAACACCTTTTGTCAGTTTTCCTGGGTGTTTGGTTTTGAAACCCTTCATAACAGACTTTGCAAGTTAGCAAAGTATTCTCCATTGATAGTATAGCTCTTTAAATCATAGTCAGTTAACGAGATATCTTTGACATCCCAAAAAATTATGTCATAAATTTCTTTGTACAAGAAACGACGTTAACTTTCTTTGGGGCAGGTGAAGTGGAGTTTTTGTGCTGCATGCAATGTCTTTTTAGCTGTGGTTTAAAGTAATGAAGCCAAAATACTTCCTTGTTGCTTCAAACAACGTTAGATTTTCCTGTGATATAATCGCATATATATATATATATATATATATACATACTTATAGATATATATTTATGTACATATCTTTATGCGCGCGTGTGTACAAGCACATACACACACACACACACACATACACACACACACACACACACACACACACTCACACACATATATATATATGCATGTATTTATATTTGTCTGTATGTATGCATATATGCGTATTTGATCAGGTGTCAGTCGACGAAGAACAAACCGAGCAGAAACTCTCGTTATGTGAATTTAATCGTACATAATACTCATTTCGTAATTCTCTCATGGGATATGCTAGTAGTATTTAGTATATGATTTATAGCCAATCTTCTGTCATCTATCATTTTGTGGATAGGTGTAGCACGGTCAGAACTTAGGTTATTTTCAAAACTCTCCCTTCGCCTTCTTAATTCAGCTGCTTATTTATGCACTACTGATAATACTTGAGCGACATCCCCTAATACAACAACGTTTTCAGGGTGAATGTCGTTTGTGGTTAAAAGCTTATTCTGCAGGGACTTGATAACATGACGAAGCAACATTTTATCCCATTTTTTAAAGAGAATTCGCTACTAGTTTCCTTTGTATTCTTGTTGGAATAGCCACGTGTTGAAATTAATACTGACACGATTTCACATCTCTAGCATCCCTCCTTCATAGGTGGTCGATGATTTTTTCAACCCACCCACATATACATGTCTCCCAATGCAAAATATAGTTTGAAGTAGACGCATTCACACATACATAAAGAATGCTGCTGCTGTTATTATATATGTGTGTGCATAGATGTATGACAATATTCTCTCCGGTGCAAAATTCGATTTGAAATTTGATATTGTTATTATAATTTATTTATTTATTTAGTGTGTAATATTATTTACACAAAAAATGACAATGCGTACTTGAGAAAACGTCATTAGAACATTACAGCTTTGGTTTGATGATTAAATATATGATTATTCTTTTTTAAAACATGAGGAATTTTTTTTTAATTTGCAAAATTATTTTCTTTAGAATTGTGTTTTATTAATTATATTTTTCTACGGTTCTTAAAACCATGCAAATTTTCTACCTACCGAAAATTAAATGTGGAAACTCCGTGTATATCTTTGGTAACACATTCCAAAAAAAATAATATAGATGAATATTCGCCGCAGATAAGGAGAAAAAGGAATATTTCCCTTCTAAAATATTTTAGCAGCTTTAAAATATAGTATGGTTGAAATAGCTCTGCATAGAGACAACGAATATTCACCTGATATCAACGTGTACACTTTCCACAGCCTCCTCGTCATTGTACTATTGCCCTTGTTGAGTATCTGGCTGCCTCAATTTAACCAGTTATTTTGTGAGTTAACATCAAGATGGGAATCGACATCATCGAGCTTCACATGCATGCCGTCTCTAAAATTTCCAAAAGTTCGGTGCATATTTTCAGCTACAAGCTAACTTTACGGCTCTTATATTTAAAAAGAAACCGCGTATTTGAGCATTCTGAAAATATCTCATTGAGATTTTGCTTGACTTCAAGCTTATCGTGAATTATGTACCGAATACCAGAGAAAAATGAAAGAAATTCTTTAATTTTTGCTTTATGCAAGGCTAGATATTTTAGTTTGAGTTATAGAAAATTTGCTGCAATTGTTTGGTTCACAGAGTTTGCATAGAATTTTATTAGAGCGAGCTTCACACATAATAGTATCTAGAAGAGGCTTTTCGTTCAGGAAATTTTCTTTTATAGAATTGCTTTAGGCTGAGATGCGAAAAACCAATGCAGATGATTCATTCACGTAAAAAGAAGTTATCTACGCTGATCCCTGCTATGAAAAAAAAAGACCCTACACTTTCAGATCACTAGATATTCACAACCGATCATTAAAATTTATAGTTACAAAAGGTGCTTTATACAGCCATACCTACCGTTGGTATAGGTGAGTATCGCATTGGGATATTTAGCTACAATTTACCAGTACGTACCAAAAAATATCAATCTAAGCATTAAAAATCTATGAATAGCTTCCTCAAGTTAGTTTCTGGTTTGCAAATTTTCCATGCGACCTGATTTATCAGTGTACGCATACGAATGTCATATTAAAGACATAGGCTAAACGTCTGTATAGTTTGTAAGAAACCGAATATAGACTCCAGTGTTAAGTTGGTTATATTCGTTTGCCCCCGACATCTAATTCATGCACAGTGCATTACATTAATATTTCGCTCTGCTTGAACATTTTATGTATATTTACTTTAATAATGTCGATAAGAAGACGTGAAATCTTCTTTCAATCCAGTTTTGAATCTGAAAAGAAGCACTGTATTTGAAGGGTCTCTCGAATGAGAATGCAATCACAATGTGAAAGTAATTGTACAGTGGAGAAAAAGAAACCATATTCGAAACTTATCATCTATTTTAGAATTCCAATACCTAGAAAATTAACAGTGTCGTATTAGAAAGCTTATTAATGGCTACAATCTCTGGTTTTTGTCATGAAATGTTTACTCAAATTGATATGCACTTCACGCGGGCTAAAATAAATGTAGGAGGTCAATGTCTTACCAAAACACATCTTAAATAAGTGTACAAATTGTACACCTACGACATGATTTAAATTTCCTTATGATTTAAGAAAACATACATACATGTATGTATATGCATACATACATCCATACATACACACATGCACACACACACATATATTGTTTAATGCATGCATGTTTGTGTGTATATATATATATATATAACATATATATACGTAAATATTTATCTATCAATCAATCTCTCTCTGTATATATATATATATACATATATATATATATATA
>NC_068981.1:48378973-48384187 GCF_001194135.2 Octopus bimaculoides
AGTGGGTTTATGGGAATGAATGCCTGAATGAATGCACTTGCGGAATATTGTTTGCAAAATTCGGAAGTGGAGATTCAGCCTTTAAGATGGGTTTGATGATAAGCTCCTTAAAGCATTTCTTGAAGAAAATCCTGCATTATCACATAAAGAATTGGCAATAAAGATTAGTTCAAACCATACAACTGTTCATCTTCATTTTCAACAACTTGGAAAGTTTCCTAAACTTGGAAAAAGTGTTCCTCATGAATTGTCCGAAGCCAAACGCAAATCCCGAGTTGACATCTGCTCTTCTCACGATTCTCGCGAACTCATTTCACCCTTTTTGGATAGACTTTTGACTGGTAACTAAAAAGTGGATCTTCTATCGAAATGTTAAACGTCGTAAACAGTGGCTTGGTAAAAGAGAACAAGCTCAACCACAATCGAGACGGCAACTCCGTGGGAAAACGATTCTTCTCTCTATCTGGTGGGATTGCAAAGGAGTAATTCACTTTGCATTGGTACCACCTAATGCAACAATCAATGCTCACGTCTACTGTCAGCAATTAGAACGTTTAAACCAAGCTTCGAAGAAAAAAAACTTGTTTTAGTGAATCGAAAAGGAGTGATGCTTCATCAGGACAATGCTCGGCCCCACACTCCAGAGGTCGCATAGCAGAAGATCGAAGAGGTTCGCTGGGAAAAGTTTTCTCATCCACCATATTCTCCCGACTTTTCTCCTTCAGACTCCCATTTGTTTCGTAGTTTACAAAATCATTTCCGGGTCATAACTTTCACAAGCCAAGACGAGATCGAAAATGACATTTCAGAGTTCTTCGCTTTGAAACCAAAAGAGTTTTACGTTGGTGAGATAGAAGGAAGTCATAGATAAACAGGGAAAGTACATTAACAATTAAATTTCAATTGAATATAACATTTGATCACTTGTAGTCGTTATTAGGAACATGAAAAATGTGTCCTCAAAAATTTGTTTCAAGTCACATATATTATTCAAAAAGAGTTTGAACGACTCTATGCAAATTATAGCTTTATAGCCTAAAGAAAAGTAACTAAACTCATCGGGCTTCCGTCCTACGAGCTTCTTGAGTTATGTTAGTTTTGAAACCCAACAAAACTTGGAGTTATGTGGAGGCGAATCAACCTATTATTAGATAAAATGTATGCATATATATGAGAGTGTATATATTTATATATATATATATATATATATATATATATCCAGTACAGGACATAACCAATGAGTGAAAAATACGCAGGCACACTGAAGATAAGCACAGACAAAATACCAAAAGTACACAATAAGTCCAGGACATGACCAAGGAGTGAAAAGTACGTAAACACATAGAGAAAAACACGTACGGAATAAACTGCCGAAATATGTCTAACTCCTCCTCAGTTGTCCATTCGTTTCAAATTTTAGTACAAGTCGAGCAAATTTATGGCTGTGATTAATCGACACTAGTGCTCAAATCAGACTTATTTTATTGCACTGAAAAAATAAATGGAAAATACACCCTGCATGGAATTTGAAATCAGGACTTCATGACACAGCAAATGCCGTGAAGCAGTTTGCCCAGTTTATTCCCTATTCTACAAGCTAGCAATGTTACTATGATTCAATATTCTCACTTTGACTTAAAAAATTAACGACTATTCACTGCAATGTTTTTTTGTTTTTTCGAAAATTCACAAGTCATGTGTTATTTCACGTAGCTCGCTTTATAATTGTTATTTAATGCACTTCAGCCATCCGGAGATGAAGATTTGCCAATTTCCAACTTATTACTATAACAAAAAAAATTAATCCAGTTATTCGCCGTGTCTTGTGTGTTTCACATGCAGGCTGTTACACTCAATTATATACTCTTTGATGAGTAACCTCTGATAGATAGATAGATAGATAGATAGATATATAGATAGATAGATAGATAGATAGATAGATAGATAGATAGATATGTGTATATGCATGCGCGCACATAAGCTATATCTACGTATACAGGTATATTAGCAAAATAATGTAGTCAGAATTTTGAGACGTTCTATTTATTGAGCGATGTTATCCCTTTCAAGGATTTAACATGAATAATTGGCTATTGTAAATTTAACTATTTTATATGTGTGAGTAAGCGGAAAACATCATGTGTTCAATGTGTTTTCTAGAGTATGGGAAAATATCTTTTGGCGGTGCCTATTTGAGACGCTTTTCTCATTCTGAATGCACCGATGTGTGAATATACGTGTCCATGCTAGTATGTCAATGTGTGTGTGTGTGTGTGTGTGTGTGTGTGTGTGGTTGTGAGTCGTGAATTTTTAAACGTTGTATACAAGAGAGTATTTTAAGGGGTTGGTTAGAGAAGGAAAAGAATGTAAAAAGAAAATTTTAAAAAAACATAAAGTTATAGAGCGGCGTTTTCTATAAAGGTTGATTTAATGGCTGGTTAAAAGAGGTCAAACACTAACAATCATAATAAACTGTTGCTTTTAGTCGTTGAAGAACTGCTAGTTTTTTTTTCTTCTCTGTTAACTGTTAGACCGCTTAGTTCTCTGAATTGTTTGGAAACACTTTTAAATGTGTGTGTGTATGCGCACATGTTTGCGCGTGAGTGTGTGTTGAAGAGATAATTTTTCCATCAATTTTCCATCAATTAATGATATCAAATTATGTTTTGATTTGGTACATCTGGGAAAGTAATTTCTCTTTCTAACATTTCCTCACATTGAAAAGAAAAATATGCATTTTACACGCTTAGTGTTGGTGAGAATGCGCTTTTGGATCATCGATTGGGTATTTATAGAAATGAAATATATTGGGCCTATAGTTTCTATATATTTCTGGAAGTGTTCCCAATGGAACACTTTTTGGAAAAATTGCATTTGTTTAATATGTTTTGCCTGTCATTTTGTAAAATAGAGTAGTTGTTAATTTCACATTGCATATGTATATGTGAATGTCTAAGAATCGTACGTCACTATGGTTGGTTCTTGCTGTGAATTTGAAACACGGATGAATGAGGTTCAGAATGTTATTGAATATTTGTAGTTCATCATTTGGTTTATTCCAATTTTTCTCTTGCCATCCCTCACACATGAAACGCAACCTTCCATGTAATTCCGTACGTTATAGTAAGACGTATTAGAATCACAAAAACAATGCAATTAGACATCGTACAATAAAGTACGCCTAGAAAATAAGCCACAATTCAGCGTATATCCTTTGAAAGGCAAGCCTGCGACCGAACAAAGTGGCGGTGTTCCAATACCATCGAAAGCAAATACTACAAAGCTACCACATCAGAAAAGGGTAAAATCAAATGACAGGTGAGATAAGTTAGACAAAATCAATCTCGCCCACATGCACCCGACGACAACGATTCTTCTATGCGATAACTGGCCTGCAGCGTTATCAACGGCATCACTAAAAAGGCACCGTTCAGCAAAGAAGAAAGTAAATATACGAATACGAGATATAGCAGACATGTTTTAATGTGAGTGTATAGGTGTGTGTGCAAGTGCGTGTGCTTTCGTGTGGGCGTTTGTGTGCGTGAGTGTGCGCATGTGTATACACACACACACACACACACACACACACACACACTCATATATAGTAGGCCTTGTAAAAAGGAAGCAACGTTTTGAACAATGAAGTTCATAACAATATATTTTAATATCATTTGAATATCATAGAAATATACCTAGCAGATATAGCAAAACGGTTAGATATGTGTAAATATTGACAGATAATTACGAAATTTGTAATTTTTATGTGATCTCATTTGAGATCACTTGTAGGTAAGGGGTTAATAGCCTCTCTTAATCTTCACCGTTTTGTGGAATCTTCCACAGGTCCAACTAGTTTATACATATCTACATTAAAATCAAGAGATAGATTCTGTGTCACAGTTTGAAGGAGCAAGAAATCTCCAATTGTACAACGTGAAATGTGTATATCTCACTTAGGTAATCGATATAATTTGCTGGACGAAATAGTCGCATTGCGTCCGCTTTACGTTCTGTGTTCAAATTTCTCCGAGGTTAATTTGTCGTTCTGGCGTCGATGAAATAAGTACCAGTTAAGTACTGAGGTCAATATAATCGATTTGTCTCACCTCCGAAATTGCTGGCTTTCATTCAAACTTTGAAATCAATACTGATAATCGCTGAAGATATGAAGCATTATTGGTTTTTGTTATGCGTTAAGTTTTAAGATTAAACGGGTTAGTGTTATAGCTTTAAAAGTTGATATGATAGCAAATAATTAAACCCATGTTAAAATGATATTACTTAATATGCTTTTGCTCAATATCATTTTACTGCCACTTGGCATCACTCTAAAACTGATGGTAAAATTAGACACTTAGTTGTAAGCAGATTTACCAAAGTGTAAAGCGCCACATTATAACGTACTTAATCCCATACCGGAGTAAGAGCGCAAATGACTCGATATTCTAATGATAGTAAATTTATAACTCAGCATTAAAAAAATGTGAGTATATGTAGTTATGATTTTACCTTCAAAGCTACATTATCGCAAGTTCAATATCACTGTTGGGCATATTGGGTCAGTATCTTCTACAATAGCTGGATGTTGACTGAAATCTTGTGGGTAAAATTGTGCTGACTCACATCTGATTCTAGTCATCAATATTTGAATTTCACCTCATCTGGTTTGACAGACAAATACCGTTGAAATTGTTTAATGTATATGGGGAACATTTGAACGAGTTTTATATTTTGAAATTTTTCCAATCGCTAACCCGTTCTAAAGAGTTTGACAATATATATAAATGTTGCAATTTGTACTCTAATGGAAATACCTCTTAAGATTATTTTATATTTATTGGTATCATGAAAATCCGAAAACATATATTTCAGAAAACTCATAGAAAAGAACTTAAATGTACATCGTATAGGCACAAGCACATTAAAAAAAGAATCGTTGCAGATGAATCCAAGATCCAGAAAGCCATAATGAAGTGGGTGACCGGGCATGACTTCAGTCAGAACCACTGGCTGTCATCCAATGTGAGGAAACGAATAATATGCTGCTGAACGAGGACAAACGTGAATTAATCCACTTCGGAAAAAAGGATACCGTGAAACTCCACTACTCCCTTCCTTCAGGTGAAACTCTCATTCTATCCAACGACATTAGAAACTTGGGAGTAATTGTGGATAACAACCAAAGCTGGGTCGCTCATATAAATAGCAATATAT
>NC_068981.1:48384197-48384845 GCF_001194135.2 Octopus bimaculoides
ATATATATATGGCCCACGGAATGTGATCCTGGATTCTCAGAACTTTCCAGTCGAGACATATCCACACTATTATCCTTCTCTCCTCTATTTATGTCCGATCCCACCTTGAATACTGTTGTCCACTGCGGTCTCAGCGGACGAAACTAAGTATCATGAAGTTTAAAGTACCTCAAAGCTCAATTAAAAAAATGATAGAAGGCATGACAAGTCTTGACTAATGGGGTCGGCTAGAAACGCTCAAGCTTTATTCTTTCCAACGCCACCGTGAGTGCTACAGAGTCTGCATGGTGTGGAAAATATTCCATCAGTATTACCTGAATGATGTTGGCATCGACTTTAAGATACAACCAAGACTTGGAACCCGTGCTATCCGCCCACAACATTTATCAAACACGTATATCATAACAACAATACGGCACAATTATTTCAACTCAATTGGCTCCGCTCTCTTTCACATTACACCAAAGCACATTAAAGTAGAAACACACTCCAGCAAGTTCTAGACGTTTTTCGACAAATTTCGTTAAAAGCATTCCCGGATAAACCTCTTACACCCGGATATTTGTCCATAAATAATAACTCTCAGCTCGAGTGGGCCATGTTGTCCGATACCTATCAAAGTGTTTATATATATATATATATATATAT
>NC_068981.1:48385171-48386299 GCF_001194135.2 Octopus bimaculoides
TGTGTGTGTGTGTGTGAATGTGTGTGTGTGTGTGTGTGCGTGCGTGTGTGTGTGTGTGTGCAATCTTTTCAGAGTTATATCAATAAACATATTGTTATAAAGAACCTTTTGCAAACATGCATGTTTTAAAGCATGCCTTTTAGGGAACAACATCTGAGTGGTTTAAAGTATTTTCATTCCATCTGCAACACTATATTGAATAGACGCCAGTTAATCTATCATTAATATAACATTTCAATAATTTGAAGACTGATAGAGGTTAGATAGCAATGGATACAATTGACATCATCCCGAGTCTCAGGTAGTATTTTACTCCCATATTATATTGTTTCCTATAATTTGAAAACAATTCAGCACGTTTCGTTTCAGAGCATACTTTACAATGAATATTTTTGTTTTCCATTTGTTATCTACTTCATTATATTTGCTAATAAATCAAAAGCTGCATCGCAGAATTCAAAAAAGACAGCACTAATTCTACTGGATGAAATTTCACGCACAAATTCAATCATTTGAACTCATGAACGGGCATACAACAAATTGAGAAAGTCAGTTTTTTAAAATTATCTGTACATATTTATCCAAAAGGCAACATAGAGCATCAAGTAGTCTCATGCACACATATTCGTTGAGATATTTCCTGTAGTTTGTATATACGTGTAAAGTAAACGTATGCGCGCAATAAGATCTTCAAATGACTAGTCTATTTATATATATTATTGATCTGCATATAATTACACATATAGTCACACGCACTCGCACACACGCACATTTATAATACATACACACACACATATTTATATATATATGGGAGAATATACAAATAATAACAACAGACGAGGACAGGTGGTGTAAATAACAAAAGTATATATTAGTATGACGCTCGGGAATACGGAAAGTCTTTGACGTTTCGAGCTACGCTCTTCAACAGAAAGAATACGGAGACAAGGAGAAAATCACGGAGAAAAAAAATTGAATAGTGTTCAGTCAACGGTCAAATATATTAGGATCCACAATGAGCAGAACTTACTTGCAGGTATTGGTAGTGCAAATCAGAGGTGCAATTTGTGTGGGTGTTTTTTCAAAACACTGTCTGGTTTAAAAAGCCACATCAGACGCCATGAAAGG